>NC_053442.1:31205408-31488532 GCF_007990345.1 Gossypium hirsutum
GATTGCACAACTCCGATGTAAAGGCATAACGTGAGAGATCTTCTTCATCAAGGCCTCCAAAAAAATTAACGTCAACATACCCAATGACTCCATCTCTAGTCTTCCAAACTATAAGCAAACATTAGTAGTACCTCGTAAGTATCTTAAAATCCACTGAACTATTTTTCAGTGTTCTTTACCGAGATTTGCCATGTATCTGCTAACTGTATTGATGCATATGATAATCTGACATAAACAACCATAGCAACATGAGAGATCCCGTTACACTAGAATATGAAATATGTGACATGTACTTAATTCATCATTTGATTGTGGAGACAAACGATGAAAGTCTGAAATAGGCTGCTAAAGGAGTACTAAGCTTAGCGCTCTGCATACTGAATGTGCAAAGAACTTTCTCAATGCACTCCTTCTGACTTAGTATCTATTTGCTGGTCTCAATCTTCATCTCAAATTCTTCACTTAGTGGGTTGACCTTTCTTACTCTCCTTTATCTTTCGCTGCTATCAACATGTCATCACATAAAGGATTAGATACAAAAAATAACCATCAGTGTTTTTCTTAAAGTAAACACAACTGTCAAAGCTACTTCTTTTGAAATCAACAGAAGCAAAAAGAATCAAACCTCCTGTACCACTGTCTCGGTGACTGTTTCAAACTGTAAAGGGATTTTTTTAGCAAATAAACATAGTCTCTTTTCTGAGACTATAAAACCTTCTAGTTGTTGCATGTAAATATCCTCCTCAAGTTCTCCATGCAAAAAATACAGTTTTTACATCTAACTGCTCAAGCTCCAAATCATGCATGGCCATAATACCACGCAAAACCGAATCGAACTATGCTTCACAACTGGGGAGAACACATTTGTGAAGTCCATACCTAGAATTTGACTGTATCCTCTGCAACAAGCCTGCTTTATATCTAGGTTCTTCAACTCCTATAGTCTATTCATTTTAAACACCCATTACAACGAACAACCTTTTTGCCTTTAAGAAGTTTCACAAGATTTCATGTTCTGTTTTGTGGATGTTTCCATCTCTTCTTGCATAGCAACATCCACTTTTCTGAGTCTTCACAACTAACTGCCTCAGAATAAGCAGACAGCTTTTGGTTTGCATCTATATCTTTAGCCACATTTAAGTATAAGCAACTAGATCAGCTCCAACATACCTCTTTAAAGGTTAATCTCTCTTCTAGTTCTGTTTTGGTAATAGAGTATTGTGGTGAAGAAACAACTCTATATAAATTTCTATACTAGCTTGAAGAGTCGACTCTATTGTGGATTCTGGATTAATCTGATGCTGCACTTGCTTTTTCTATTCTTTTTAGAAGAGTCTTTTTTGAGATAAGTTAGGTAGTATAGCAGTTTCATAAAAAAATAATATCTCGACTTATCATACTTTCTATTTAGGACACCATAACTTATACCCTTGTACACCAATTTTATAACCAAGAAAAACACATTTAATGGATCTTGGTTTCAATTTTCCATTATCAAGATGAGCATATGCAGAAAAGCCAAAGATCTTTAAATAAGAATAATCAGCAGGATTACTAAATCGTACCTCTTGTAGAGTCTTTTCTTGATGGCAATGGATGGAAATCGATTGATAAAAAATATGTATTAGAGGCTGCTTCAGCCTAAAACGAGTTTGGTAAGTTGGCATTCGACAACATACATTGAACCTTCTCCATGATCATCTGGTATTTGTTCTGCACACCATTTGCTGTGGAGTATGACGAACTGTCAAGTGTCTCACGATCCTTCTGACTGCAAGTTCATTAAATACATCAGAACAGAACTCTAGGCATTATCTGTCTAGAGGAGTTTATCTTTTTCCTGTCTATTTCCCAATCATAGTTTTCCAAGGCTTGAATGCGAAAAACACATCGCTTTTCTACTTCATAAAAACACCCAATTTTTTTAAAAAAAAATTGTCAATAAGAGTTAGAATATAATTAGCTCCACCTCTCGAACGCACCCTTGATGGTCCCCAAAGATCAAAATGAATATAATCCAACACTCCCCTCGTGTTATGTATTTCTCTGATGAATCAAACTTTCTTTTGTTTCCCAAAAATGTAGTGTTCACAAAACTTCAGTTTGGAAATTCCTTACCATCAAGAAGTCTTATTTTGCTCAATTCTGCCATGTCATTTTCACTCATATGCTCTGGGCGCATATACCAAAGTCTAGTAATATCATCATCTGACAAGGAAGGAAGCGACAACTGCATCACCAGTAATCGTAGAATCCTACAAAATATATAACTTTGCAGTTTTTCTCTACCTTTCATTACAACAAGAGAACCTTTGAAAATCTTTAAAACTCTACTTTTAGCTGTGTATTTGTACCTTTTTAAATCAAAGGTACTCAAAGAAATCAAATTTCCTTCAATTCTGGAACATGTCCATGTCACTAAGTGTTTGACAATCCCGTCAAACATCTTAACTTTAATCATTCTGACACTTGCGATTTACATGAAGCATTATTTTCCATCAAAACTACACATTTAGACACTGTTTCGTAAGTTGTAAAGCAATCCCAATTGGGACTCATATGAAAGGTGCAGCTTGGATTAAGGATCCACTTTTCGCTCACTTTAGAATTGTTAATAAAAGCGACTAGAAGTTCACCATCGTTGTGGTCTTCTACAATCACCAGATTTTTCTGGTTGTTTGCCCTTTTTTTGTAGCTTAAAACACTCAAATTTAATGTGTCCCTTCTTCTTACAGAAGTTACAAGTTTTACCTTTGTTTGAAGACTTCGATTTTTTTAATGTGAGAAATTTGTTCCTGTGTCCTTCCACGATCATCATCAATATTCCGATCTTGTTTCCCACAAACAATGAGACCCTCTCCCTGAAAGTCAGGTTTAAGCACAAGATGCTTCATCTTATCATAGGAGGCCAAAGAGTCATAAACCTCATCAACTGTAAGAGACTTGCGGCTATACAAAATCATGTCTCTAAAGGTTAAATAAGACAGGGGCAACGAACAAAACAGAATCAACCCTAGATCTTCTTTACCATACTAAACCTTCATGGCCTTAAGGTCCAAGAGAATTTCCTTAAACATTGTTAAGTGTTCGAGCACAGACGCATTTTGCTCCAAATGATGAGCATAAAGACGCTGCTTCATATGCAGCTTTCTGGTTAGAGTTTTTGACGTACATAGATGCTACTGCCTCTTCCATAATGCAGCGGCGGTATTCTCCTTCATTACGTCTTGTAAAATTTGTTAGACAAAATGTAGATGTAATTGCGTCAAAGCCTTTCGATCCTTACGCATCCTTCATTCGTCAATATCGAAGGCATCTTATCTATCCTAGAATGCATTCTCCAAATCCATATGCGCAAAAACTATCTACATCTTAATCTGCCACAATGCGAATTTGGTGTTGTAATCCAACAGCGTAATTTCATACTTCAGCGACGCCATTATCGTGATTGAGATAAGCAATCCAGAAAGCTCTGATACTAATTTGTGAAAAATAGAACGTGATAATGAAAATGTATCATAAAGAAAAAAAAGAAAAAAAACACAGATTTTTACGTGGAAACCTTTCAGGAAAAAAACTACGGGCAAAGGAGAAGATAATTCACTATATCGAATTGAAATGATTACGAGAGGAGTACTATGTCTATTTATAGGTGTGTAAAACTATATTCTAATCAAAATAAAATAGAAGTAATGCAGTAAGGTTAAAACACCTTATTCAAATCAACATTAAATAGAGGAAGTATACTTTTATTCGAACTTCTCTTGCACATTTGTATTTTATCACTTGTATTTTATTTTATCATGAATTTGGGTTACACCTCTAACACAGATAGAAGAGTACCTAAAAAAATTCTACGAAAAGAAATATGCAATATAATGTAAAGAAAATAAAATTAAAAAGAATAAGTGTTGATTATGGGTGACAAAATGTCTAAAAATATTCGGATGAACTTGCGCTTTTAATGTTGCAAGGTTGCGTTTTGTCTAAGATGTCGTGATGTTAGGGTGCGATGTCACGACGTCGAGCTCAGTTTTTGGCTTCTTCGAATTTTTTCGATTCTGTTACTCCATGGTATCTACACCTACTGTGGGAAAACTAAACACAACTAAGATTAAAAAATAAAATAAAATAAAATAAAATAAAATAAAATAAATGAATAAAAATAGAAATGAAACAAAATTTAAAACAAGATGTAGAATTCTTAAAAAAACTGGGGCGACCCGTGTCACCACAATAGAAGAACTTCCAGCTGGTTGTTAACACTTAGATTCGTCGTTTGTTCCATTTTTGATATGTATGAACTAACCCCTTCGATCGATTCTGATGATATTGCCTTATTTTGGATCGATGCAACATCCACATTACAAGCCATTTGATACTAATCCATGTAACGGCCCGAAAGTTAGTTGTGTCAGAAGTGTACATTCTGGACTCCGATTTTGTAAATCGGGATTGTAAATATTTTTATTAAATATTTATGGAGTCATGTTAGAAGTAAATTAAATTTCGATGTGGAAATTTTATTGAATGAAGGTCTATTTAGTGTTCAGGGATTAAATTGGTTAGGAAGTAAAAGTGTGATTTATATTTAATTAAGGTTAAACTATATAATAAAGGGACTTATAAAACAATTTGACCATTGTTCATTTAAATGGACGGCAACATGGTTTAAATTGTTAGTAAAGTGTGTTAAATTTCAATTCTTTTTTATGGAATAAATAAGTAAATAAAGAACATAATATAATAAAGTAATAAAATTAGATAGTGGAACAAAAACATCATTTTTGTTTTTCCATTTTCATTTCATGCAGAGTCGAAATAGAGGGGGAAGAAGATAGAACTTTCAACATTGGGGCTGAAATTGTTACAAGCTTTAATTGGTTAGTAGATTTTAGTTCCTTTTACTTTAATTTTATGTTTTTGGAAACCTAATAGCATGAACTAGCATACCTATGTTGAAATTTGTAGAATGATTGTAGTTAATAGCAATTACTATGGTAGAAAATCTAAGTTCTTAGTATTATTTTGGTAGATTTTTAAAGTAGGAAGTAATGGGAGACGATTTGTAAAGTCAATTCATGAAATTGTACATTGAGGACTAAATTATGGAAAATTTTGAAAATATGAGGTTAAATTGTTTAATTATGTGAAGTTTAGGGACTATTTTTGGAGGTTGTTCTTTTTGCTGGAAATTTAGGTTGAATTACTAAGTTTTAGTGAGCAATTAAAATATTTTGTACCATGAGCTTTGTTAGTATTAGCTTTTAAGGAGTTAAATGCTATAAATTAAACTAGCATGGTGTTAAGTTATAAAATTCAAGAATTAGGGATTTTTAATGAATTATATGTATAGTTGGTTAGCTATGGAAATTAGATGAAGATGTGATTAAGTTAATTTTGATGTTAATGATTGAGTTTTGTAATTGCCAATTTTTGAGGGTTAAATGTATAAATATGATTTAAAGGTGATTGATTGAATTGAAATAAATTATGGTATTCAAATAGAGTAATTGAATTAAATCATTAAACTTATATCAAGAGAAGAATAGATCGGGTATCAACCGTAGAAAGGAAAAGGTCACTGAGTAGCTATCTCCAATCCTTAGCATTTATTGTATTTTGGTAAGTTCGCGGTCCTAGAACTCGAATGTAATTTATTTAATTTAATTAGATTGTAACACCCCGAACCCGAGACCGACACCGGAGTCGAACACGAGGTGTTAACAGACTTTAAACCCTTTATAAAAAATATTTCCCAGACACTGCCAATCTGCGTACTAGTCGCTTTAAAAATCATATCTTGAGTTTCACAACTCGAAAATCAGTTTCGTGATTTTCCCTGAAACTAGACTCATATGCCCATCTACATCTTTTTTTCTAGAATTTTTGGTCGGGCCAATTAGTACAGTTTATTATTCAAAGTCTCCCATGTTACAGGGATCGACTACCCTGACCTTTGCTCATTCCGACTTGGATATCTCCTTGTACAGGGCTCCAATACTGATGCCGTTTGTTTCTATAGAAACTAGACTCAGAGAGAAATCTATACATATATGGTATGACTCCTAATTATCTCTGGTTAATTTATAATGAATTTCCAAAGTCGGAACAGGGAATCCAGAAACCGTTCTGACCCTGTCTCACGAGAACCTGAATATCTCTTAACATACTGTCCGTATGATTGTTTTGTTACTTTCCTATGAAAGTAGATTCATCAAGGTTTGTTTAAATAATTTATTCACTATTTAATTCCATTCCTACTATTTTTAGTGATTTTCCAAATCTACATCACTGCTGCTGTCAGCATCTGCCTTTAAGGTAGACTTTACCTATTTCATGGTTTCCATGATTCAACTAGCCCTTTTTGCATAAATAGCACAATTTATGAAAGTGATTAACCATCCCCGTGGCCAATCCTTGTCAAGCATATCCACACCAAATGATTATAACATTATACTCAAACACATATAAGCCATTTTCGCATGGCTATCCAAAATTTATACAAGTCCAAAGGGTCCACGACCCACAACAAACGGGTAGTTCTATACATGCCATTTCGAAGTTCAACCAAAATTGTACCAAAAGGGGGGGCTTTGATAGTGTGGGCGACTTTGACTTCAAGATCCCGAGTCCGATAGCTGGAGAACCAAATCTATAAAACAGAGGAGCAATGAAACGGAGTAAGCAATTTATGCTTAGTAAGTTTTGAGCAAGGAATTCCAGCACAACAAAAGTATAGCATTCATATAGCTAAACGGATAATTTCATATGCACAAATTTACGATATCGTACTTGCTTCACATTATCAACCCTTATGTACATACACAAAAGATCAACTCAGCCAAAGGCCGGTAGCTCGTTTATCAACTGAGCGAATACTTATTTGTAAGGGCTCAACTAAATTCAAGCACATACGAAACATACCTCAATGTTGGGATGTTTCGAGAGTATTAACTGGAATTTTACAGCAAGTTCATTCATTCCCAAATCACGTACCTTCGGAATTTAACCGGATATAGCTCCTCGTTCAAATGCCTTCGGGACATAGCCCGGTTATAGTAATTCGCACAAATGCCTTCGGGACTTAACCCGGATTTAGTAACTCGCACAAATGCCTTCGGGCTTAGCCCGGAATTAGTTTAGTATCTCGCACAAATGCCTTCGGGCTTAGCCCGGAATTAGTATCTCGCACAAATGCCTTCGGATCTTAGTCCGGATATTGTCACTTAGCACAAGCCTTCGGGACTTAGCCCGGACATCATTCAAATAACCATGCACATTTAACAATAAATCATGGCCCATTCGTATTTCATTTTCGTTAGCAAAACTCAAACACAAGACATTTATCATTCTTGCAAATTCGGCTCAATAGCCACACAAAGAGCATGATTTTAATTTGCTTAAAACATGATCTAATCACATCATAATTTAAGCTCTCTTACTCAAGAACTTACCTCGGGTGTTGTCGAACGATTCCGATAGCTATTCGACCACTTTTTCCTTCCCTTTATCGGATTTAGTTCCCCTTTGCTCTTGAGCTTAATTAAACAAATAAATTGATTTAATCATTTGAGCATCGAAAAGAGGAACACAAGGCACTTAGCCCATATTTATACATTAGACATTAAAGTCACATATGTACGGAATCATGAATCAAACTCAACATTTTAGCTAATTTTTCCCCTTGGCCGAATATGCATGTCTATTTTGGGGCCGATTTCAACACTTAATACATTCTACAAGTATGGTCACTTGTATTGACTAAACACCCTTTTGTTTCAAGTTCAAAACTTGGCTAATACACACATATACACACTAGTAAAGCATCCTCTCCCTTTCCATCAATTTAACACATGCATTGCTCATTAACATGCAAAGTTATATTCGGCCTTAGCACACAACTTGCTAGCCGATTCTTCTCCATTTAGCAACCAATGCACATATGTGCTCACTCAAAAATGCTAAAAAGGAGGTTCAAGAATCATCAAGCCACCATCACATGCATCATTAACAAGCTTCATATTTAGCATGCAATGGCATTAACACAAACTCCACCTAGGCCGAATCTTAACTCATCCTCATGCCTCATCACCACAACATCAAACATCAACCAAGAATGATGCATCCATGGCCGAGTGTCATTTCCATCACATAGCAAGATTTAGACCATGGGCTAGGTAGAACTCAAGCTAACAACTAAAACATGCATGCATCTCATGGAACATCATCAAACATACCTTAGCCTAGCTACATGCATGGCCGAACCTCTTCAACCTTTCTTCTTCCTTCCTCCTTAAAATTTTTGGCCAAGGATGAACCAAAGGATGAGCATTTTTTTTTCTTTGTTTTTTCTTTCTAGTTTCGGCTAAATGAAGATGAGAAAGGATGAACAAAAATTTTCTCCTTTCTTTTCTTTAGCTCACGGCAATGGGGGGGGAAACAACTACACACATTTTTTTTTTGTATTCATCATACTCCTTTTCATTATTTTATGCCCATGCCCCTTATTTTATTTTTTCCTACATACCTCACTAGGCCAACATGTTCCCAACATGTTTCCACCCATAGCATGGCCAACCACTAGCTCAAATTTTGGGTAATTTGACATGCAAACCCATCATTTTCACAACATGCATTAATAGACCATTTTAAATTAGCCTATCATATTTTCACCATGTCTCATATCAATCCCTATTTAATAATTTCTCATGCAATTGGCAAAATTGGAGAATGAAACTTCCACATACTCATGTACACACATAATAAGCATAGAATATGGAAATCAATTATTTTTATGACTCGGTTTTGTGGTCCCGAAACCACTTCCCGACTAGGGTCAATTTTGGGCTGTCACAACTCTCCCCCACTTAAGAAATTTTCGTCCCCGAAAATCTTACCGGTAAATAGGTTTGGGTATCGTTCTTTCATCGAGCTCTCGGTTTCCCAAGTAGCTTCCTCGATCCCGTGTTTGAGCCATAACACCTTCACTAACGGAACCCTTTTGTTTCGCAACTCCTTCACTTCACGAGCTAGGATATGCATCGGCTCTTCTTCATAACTCATATCGGCTTGAATTTCAACCTCTGATGGGCTAATTATGTGCGATGGATCAGATCGATAGCGTCGAAGCATCGAAACATGAAAGACGTCGTGAATCTTTTCAAGCTCAGGGGGCAAAATCAATCTATACGCAACCGGACCAACTCGTTCGGAGATTTCGTACGGCCCAATGAATCTCGGGCTCAACTTGCCCTTACGGCCAAACCTGAGTACCTTTTTCCAAGGCGAAACTTTAAGGAACACTTTATCTCCCACCTGATATTCAATGTCCTTTCGTTTCAAATCCGCATACGATTTTTGACGATCTGTGGCTGCTTTCAGACTTTCACGGATTACCTTTACTTTCTGTTCAGCATCCTTAATCAAATCAACTCCGAAAATTTTACTTTCACCGAGCTCGGTCCAAAACAACGGTGTACGGCATTTACGACCGTACAAAGCCTCGTAAGGTGCCATCTTAATACTTGATTGAAAACTATTATTGTAAGCGAATTCAATCAAAGGTAAATACCTTCCCATGAACCACTGAACTCGAGGATGCAACATCTCAACATATCCTCAAGTATCTGAATTATCCGCTCAGATTGACCATCGGTTTGGGGATGAAAAGCAGTGCTAAAATGCAGCTTGGTACCCAAAGCTTCTTGCAATTTCCTCCAAAATCGCGAGGTGAATCTCGGATCTCTATCCGACACGATAGAAATAGGTACCCCGTGTAATCTCACAATCTGAGAAACGTACAATTCAACTAGTCTATCCAATGAAAAATCCATACACACGGGGATAAAGTGAGCCGACTTAGTCAGTCTATCAACAACAACCCAAATCGCATCCTTCTTACTTGTTGACAATGGCAGTCCGGACACAAAGTCCATTGTGACTCGATCCCATTTCCACTCGGGTATCATGATCGGCTGAAGTAATCCTGAAGGCACTTGATGTTCCGCTTTCACTTGTTGACATATTAAACATCTCGAAACAAAGTCGGAGATGTCTCGTTTCATACCATGCCACCAAAACCAACGTTTCAAATCGTTGTACATTTTCGTACTCCCCGGGTGACTTGACATTCGGCTACAATGGGCTTCGTTCAGAATCATCGAAATGAGTTCGAACTCCTTGGAATACACAAACGACTTCTGAACCTCAAACAATCATCATCATCAATTTGAAACTCCGATTCCTTGTTCGGAGCACACTCAGCCGTTTTGCAACCAATTCATCATCAACTTTCTGGGCTTCACGAATTTGATGAATCAATAATGGTTTGGCTTTTAATTCAGCTATTAACACATTGTCGGGTAGAACAGACAAGTGCACATTCATCGCTCGTAAAGCAAACAATGATTTCCGGCTTAAGGCGTCCGCAACCATATTAGCCTTTCCCGGGTGGTAATCAATGACAAGCTCGTAATCTTTCAACAACTCAAGCCAACGTCTTTGTCGCAGATTTAAGTCTCTTTGAGTCATCAAATTTTTGAGACTTTTGTGATCCGAAAATACATGGCACTTCTCACCAAATAAGTAATGTCGCCATATTTTTAAAGCAAATACGATGGCAGCTAGTTCAAGATCATGGGTCGGATAATTTTTCTCATGTGGCTTTAATTGTCTCGACGCATAGGCCACCACTCGAACTTCTTGCATCAATACGCAACCCAACCCAAGTAGGGATGCGTCACTATAAATGACAAACTCTTTGCCTGATTCGGGTTGCACTAAAATTGGAGCTTCAGTCAAATAAGTTTTTAGTTGATCAAAACTTTTCTGACATTCTCCGTCCATTCAAACTTAACATCCTTTTGAAGTAGCTTCGTCATTGGTGTGGCTATCATCGAGAAACCTTTGACAAATGTCGGTAATAACCGGCGAGTCCCAGGAAGCTCCGAACTTCGGTAATATTTCTTGGAGGCTTCCAGTTAAGTATGGCTGAAATTTTGCTCGGGTCAGCTCGAATACCCGATGCGGATACCACATGACCCAAGAAGCTAACCTCTCTTAACCAGAACTCACACTTACTGAACTTAGCATATAACTGCTTATCCCGCAAAATTTGCAACACTAGCCTCAGATGCTCAGCATGTTCGGTCTCATCTCTTGAATAGACCAAGATGTCATCAATGAACACAACTACGAACCGATCCAAATATGGTCTGAAGATCCGATTCATCAAATCCATAAAACCGCAGGGGCATTTGTGAGCCCAAACGGCATCACTAAGAACTCGTAGTGACCATATCCCTTTGAAAGTAGTTTTGGGTATGTCCGAATCTCGAATTCGCAACTGATAATAGCCCGATCTCAAATCTATTTTTGAGAACATTGAGGCTCCTTCAGTTGGTCAACAAATCATCGATACGCGGTAAGATATTTGTTCTTTATCGTCACTTTATTCAGTTGACGATAGTCAATGCACAACCTCATGGTTCCGTCCTTCTTTTTCACGAACAATACTGGTGCACCCCAAGGTGAGAAACTTGGTCGAGCAAAACCTCTATCCGTCAATTCTTGCAACTGAGCTTTCAACTCTTTTAACTCGGTTGGTGCCATACGATACGGAGCTATCGAAATCGGCGTAGTCCCAGGTACAAGCTCAATACCAAACTCTACCTCCCGAACAGGTGGTAAACCCGGTAATCCTTCAGGAAAAACATCCGGGTATTCACAAACCACCGGCACAGATTCGGGTTTCTTGTCTAATTCTTTGTCATCCAGTACATACGCAAGGTATGCTTCGCACCCTTTTCTTACATATTTTGGGCCAACATTGCTGATATTACAGCTGGCATCCCCTCCAAGTCCGTAGACTCAACTCGGATTACTTCGTTATTTGCGCACCTCAAATCAATAGTCTTGCTTTTGCAATTCACAACCGCATCATGCGCGGTCAACCAATCCAAACCAAGAATAACATCAAATTCATCAAACGGCAAAAGCATCAAGTCCGCCGGAAAACAGAACCTCGAATTTCTAGGGGACATTTCTTACACACTTTGTCGACAAGCACGTAACGACCCAAGGGATTTGACACCCGAATTACGAACTCAGTAGACTAATAGGTAAAGTCTTACTGGATGCTAAGGTTTCACATATGTAAGAATGAGTAGAACCGGGGTCAATCAAAGCAATTACATTAGTATCAAAGAGAGTAAAAGTACCGGTAATAACATCAGGCGAAGAAGCATCCTCGCGGGCACGTATAGCATAAGCTCTAGCAGGCGCACGAGCCTCGGATCTGGTCGTAGCATCTCTAGATCCTCTCTGACACCACTAGCATTGCCCGTATTTCCAGATGGTCTACCTCGAGCAATGGTAGCACCCGGTTTCCCACTCTGATTTTCATTCTGTTCAAACAACCTCGGGCAATCTTTAATGAAGTGGTCAACTGATCTGCACTTGTAACAGGAGCGGTCAGGGAATCTACAACTCCCCGAATGCCATTTACCGCAATATCGACATTTCGTTCTATCTCGACGTTCATTCCAACACTGGCGACCGAAGTGCCTCGTGTACCCACAGGGGGTCGATCACGATCTCGTCTAAAAAGGCCCGAAGTGCCTCTAAACTGGCCCGCATCATCTCGAAATTTCTTCGATGCCTGTTGAAGAGACTTTCCCGAAGATCTTTCACGAAACTCTTCAGTTCCCACATCAACTTTTTGTTTTTCTTTTCTAAGCTCTTCGGCTTTACAAGCTCACTCGACCAGTACTACGAACTCTCGTATTTCAAGAACGCCAACGAACATTTTTATATCTTCATTCAGCCCATCCTCGAAGCGTTTACACATGATAGCCTCAGACGAAACACATTCCCGAGCGTATCTACTAAGTCTAACAAATTTTCGCTCGTAATCAGTAACTGACATGGAACCTTGCTTAAGCTCAAGAAATTCCTTCCGTTTTTGATCAACAAATCTCTGACTGATATACTTTTTCCGAAACTCAGTTTGGAAAAACTCCCAAGTTACTTGCTCTCGGGGCACAACAGAAGTCAGAGTACTCCACCAATAATAGGCAGAATCACGTAGCAAGGAGATAGTACACTTTAGGCATTCATCGGGTGTACAAGATAGCTCATCGAGTACCCGGATAGTGTTGTCCAACCAAAATTCAGCTTGCTCGGCATCGTCGCTATCCGTAGCCTTAAATTCAGTAGCCCCATGTTTTCGGATTCTGTCAACTGGGGGCTTATTTGACCTTATTTGGTCAGTTACCAGAGGTATTGTAGGTGCGGGGGTGGTATTAGTCGGGAATGGAGGTTGTGGGACAGCCGTATTAGTTCGAATGTATTGGTTGAACCAATCATTCATCACGCTATAGAAAGTTTGTCTAGCTTCATCATTCGGGTTACTAGCATTAGGTTGAGAGTCCGCCGGCACTGTCCCTTGTGCGGGAGCAGGCGCTACACTCTCAAGATCATCAGCTACCTCTCGGTTGGGATCGGGATCCATTACTATAAATAAACACATTTACAATTGTCAGAAATCACCACACTATCAAGTAATCACATAAAATGGCATGAATAGCTAGACCCAACGCATTACAGTAGTCCTAGAATCGACTAAACCGTAGCTCTGATACCAATCAAATGTAACACCCCGAACCCGAGACCGACACCGGAGTCGAACACCAGGTGTTAACAGACTTTAAACCCCTTATAAAAATATTTCCCAGACACTGCCAATCTGCGTACTAGTCTCTTTAAAAATCATATCTTGAGTTTCACAACTCAAAATCAGTTTCATGATTTTTCCCTGAAACTAGACTCATATGCCCATCTACATATTTTTTTCTAGAATTTTTGGTCGGGCCAATTAGTACAGTTTATTAGTCAAAGTCTCCCATGTTACAGGGATCGACTACCCTGATCTTTGTGCATTACGACTTGGATATCACCTTGTACAGGGCTCCAATACTGATGCCGTTTGTTTCTATAGAAACTAGACTCAGAGAGGAATCTATCCATATATGGTATGACTCCTAATTATCTCTGGTTAATTTATAATTAATTTCCAAAGTCGGAATAGGGAATCCAGAAACCGTTCTGGCCCTGTCTCATGAGAACCTGAATATCTCTTAACATACTGTCCGTATGATTGTTTCGTTACTTTCCTATGAAAGTATATTCATCAAGGTTTGTTTACATAATTTATTCACTATTTAATTCCATTCCTACTATTTTTAGTGATTTTCCAAATCTACATCACTGCTGCTGTCAGCATCTGCCTTTAAGGTAGACTTTACCTATTTCATGGTTTCCATGATTCAACTAGCCCTTTTTGCATAAATAGCACAATTTATGAAAGTGATTAACCATCCCCGTGGCCAATCCTTGTCAAGCATATCCACACCAAATGATTATAACATTATACTCAAACACATATAAGCCATTTTCGCATGGCTATCCAAAATTTATACAAGTCCAAAGGGTCCACGACCCACAACAAACGGGTAGTCCTATACATGCCATTTCGAAGTTCAACCAAAATTGTACCAAAAGGGGGGGCTTTGATAGTGTGGGCGACTTTGACTTCAAGATCCCGAGTCCGATAGCTGGAGAACCAAATCTATAAAACAGAGGAGCAATGAAACGGAGTAAGCAATTTATGCTTAGTAAGTTTTGAGCAAGGAATTCCAGCACAACAAAAGTATAGCATTCATATAGCTAAACGGATAATTTCATATGCACAAATTTACGATATCGTACTTGCTTCACATTATCAACCCTTATGTACATACACAAAAGATCAACTCAGCCAAAGGCCGGTAGCTCGTTTATCAACTGAGCGAATACTTATTTGTAAGGGCTCAACTAAATTCAAGCACATACGAAACATACCTCAATGTTGGGATGTTTCGAGAGTATTAACTGGAATTTTACAGCAAGTTCATTCATTCCCAAATCACGTACCTTCGGAATTTAACCGGATATAGCTCCTCGTTCAAATGCCTTCGGGACATAGCCCGGTTATAGTAATTCGCACAAATGCCTTCGGGACTTAACCCGGATTTAGTAACTCGCACAAATGCCTTCGGGCTTAGCCCGGAATTAGTATCTCGCACAAATGCCTTCGGGCTTAGCCCGGAATTAGTATCTCGCACAAATGCCTTCGGATCTTAGTCCGGATATTGTCACTTAGCACAAGCCTTCGGGACTTAGCCCGGACATCATTCAAATAACCATGCACATTTAACAATAAATCATGGCCCATTCGTATTTCATTTTCGTTAGCAAAACTCAAACACAAGACATTTATCATTCTTGCAAATTCGGCTCAATAGCCACACAAAGAGCATGATTTTAATTTGCTTAAAACATGATCTAATCACATCATAATTTAAGCTCTCTTACTCAAGAACTTACCTCGGGTGTTGTCGAACGATTCCGATAGCTATTCGACCACTTTTTCCTTCCCTTTATCGGATTTAGTTCCCCTTTGCTCTTGAGCTTAATTAAACAAATAAATTGATTTAATCATTTGAGCATCGAAAAGAGGAACACAAGGCACTTAGCCCATATTTATACATTAGACATTAAAGTCACATATGTACGGAATCATGAATCAAACTCAACATTTTAGCTAATTTTTCCCCCTTGGCCGAATATGCATGTCTATTTTGGGGCCGATTTCAACACTTAATACATTCTACAAGTATGGTCACTTGTATTGACTAAACACCCTTTTGTTTCAAGTTCAAAACTTGGCTAATACACACATATACACACTAGTAAAGCATCCTCTCCCTTTCCATCAATTTAACACATGCATTGCTTATTAACATGCCAAAGTTATATTCGGCCTTAGCATACAACTTGCTAGCCGATTCTTCTCCATTTAGCAACCAATGCACATATGTGCTCACTCAAAAATGCTAAAAAGGAGGTTCAAGAATCATCAAGCAACCATCACATGCATCATTAACAAGCTTCATATTTAGCATGCAATGGCATTAACACAAACTCCACCTAGGCCGAATCTTAACTCATCCTCATGCCTCATCACCACAACATCAAACATCAACCAAGAATGATGCATCCATGGCCGAGTGTCATTTCCATCACATAGCAAGATTTAGACCATGGGCTAGGTAGAACTCAAGCTAACAACTAAAACATGCATGCATCTCATGGAACATCATCAAACATACCTTAGCCTAGCTACATGCATGGCCGAACCTCTTCAACCTTTCTTCTTCCTTCCTCCTTAAAATTTTTGGCCAAGGATGAACCAAAGGATGAGCATTTTTTTTTCTTTGTTTTTTTCTTTCTAGTTTCGGCTAAATGAAGATGAGAAAGGATGAACAAAAATTTTCTCCTTTCTTTTCTTTAGCTCACGGCAATGGGGGGGGAAACAACTACACACATTTTTTTTTTGTATTCATCATACTCCTTTTCATTATTTTATGCCCATGCCCTTTATTTTATTTTTTTCCTACATACCTCACTAGGCCAACATGTTCCCAACATGTTTCCACCCATAGCATGGCCAACCACTAGCTCAAATTTTGGGTAATTTGACATGCAAACCCATCATTTTCACAACATGCATTAATAGACCATTTTAAATTAGCCTATCATATTTTCACCATGTCTCATATCAATCCCTATTTAATAATTTCTCATGCAATTGGCAAAATTGGAGAATGAAACTTCCACATACTCATGTACACACATAATAAGCATAGAATATGGAAATCAATTATTTTTATGACTCGGTTTTGTGGTCCCGAAACCACTTCCCGACTAGGGTCAATTTTGGGCTGTCACAAACACCCCGAACCCGAGACCGACACCGGAGTCGAACACGAGTGTTAGCAGACTTTAAACCCTTTATAAAAATATTTCTCAGACACTGCCAATCTGCGTACTAGTCGCTTTAAAAATCATATCTTGAGTTTCACAACTCGAAAATCAGTTTCGTGATTTTTCCCTGAAACTAGACTCATATGCCCATCTACATATTTTTTTCTAGAACTTTTGGTTGGGCCAATTAGTACAGTTTATTAGTCAAAGTCTCCATGTTACAGGGATCGACTACACTGACCTTTGCGCATTACGACCTGGATATCTCCCTGCACAGAGCTTCAATACTGATTCCGTTTGTTTCTATAGAAACTAGACTAAGACAGGAATCTATCCATATATGGTATGACTCCTAATTGTCTCTGGTTAATTTATAATGAATTTCCAAAGTCGGAACAGGGAATCCAGAAACCGTTCTGGTCCTGTCTCACGAGAACCTGAATATCTCTTAACATACTGTCCATATGATCTTTTCGTTGCTTCTATATGAAAATAGACTCATCGAGATTCGAATACATAATTTATTCATCAATTAATCCCACTCCTACTATTTTTAGTGATTTTTCAATCTCACGTCACTGCTGCTGCCAGCATCTGTTATGAAAGCAACTATGCCCATTTCGTGATTTCTCCTTGATCTAACTAGTGATTCGTCATACATATCACAAATTATGATCATGACTAGCCATGCCAAAGGCTAATCATTGTCAAACATCCCCCTACTACACTATTGCCATATCATGAATTTTAACACCAAAATAATCAACCATGACATATGGCATAAAAACCCTATTACCAAGACTTACGACCCAACATTAGAACCAAATTCAACCGAACATTATGCCATTTTCGCATGGCTAAAAATTTACATACCAAATTTCAACAAAACATATTAGCCTATACATGCCGAAATGTTCTCTTAGACCAACTAAGAAGAAAATACCAAAGGTTGCTAGCCGGTGAGATGACTTCGACGACGGCACGATCACGCAAAAAGAGACGAGTCCAAGAAACCTAGAATAGGTGACAAGCAAACACCGAATGAGTATATAACTCAGTAAGCCATAAGCATTCCACAACCATCCATTAATAAAATTATCACAACAGGAAACAATGAAATGAGGTTAAGTACTCCATCCATACCAAACTATACCATAGTTCCTTAAACCCTATGGTTCAATCTCATACCAAGTCCTACATTGGCCTTTCATACATCATTTTATTTTCGTAATAATCATACAGTTAAACGAACTTTCACCTATTCCACAATGAACCTTATGTACGTGACTTCAACTATAATCGTCACATAGGTTCAAAACTTACCAAGCTCAACTCCAAATATAAACATAGCGCCTATTAGCCATGAACTCAAGGTACTTACCTTTTCCGCTGTCCAAAATTGACTCGGTAAAGTCGCACCCTTCATGTAAATAATTTATAGAAAATATATATATTGAGTTCGCACACATAGTGCTTAATAATCAACCGCGCACACTTAGTGCCATGTACTTTAAACTCACACACTTAGTGCCATGCATTTCAAGTTCGCACACTTACCTTTTCCGCCGTCCAAAATCGACTCGGTAAAGTCGCACCCTTAATGTAAATAATTTATAGAAAATATATATTGGGTTCGCACACATAGTGCTCAATAATCAACCGCGCACACTTAGTGCCATGCACTTTAAACTCACACACTTAGTGCCATGCATTTCAAGTTCGCACACTTACCTTTTCCGCTGTCCAAAATCGACTCGGTAAAGTCGCACCCTTAATGTAAATAATTTATAGAAAATATATATTGGGTTCGCACACATAGTGCTTAATAATCAACCGCGCACACTTAGTGCCATGCACTTTAAACTCACACACTTAGTGCCATGCATTTCAAGTTCGCACACTTACCTTTTCCGCTGTCCAAAATCGACTTGGTAAAGTCGCACCCTTAATGTAAATAATTTATAGAAAATATATATTGGGTTCGCACACATAGTGCTTAATAATCAACCGCGCACACTTAGTGCCATGTACTTTAAACTCGCACACTTAGTGCTGTACAATTTAAACCCGCACACTTAGTGCCAATCTCATGACCGTGAACACTTATTGCCCGCACACTTAGTGCAGAAAACCAGCCACTCAATAGGCTTCACTTCCTTTTTACATTCGACAAATTTCATCTCTACTTACATATTCATTTGTATACATTTCATCTCATTAAACACAATGGTGTAGGTATTACGATCCTTTAATCAATACCAAAGATATGCTTAATGACTTACTTGTGTTGGGTAAGATGGTTCCAACTCGGCTACTCGATGATCTTTTCTTTGCCTTTGCTCGATTCTCCTCCTTTAACTCCTTGAGCTTAATCAATAAATCAACTAGTTTAACCGCCTTGCTAAATATTTACAATCCAATTACACATGCATATGTATGTTAGTATATTCGGCAATCACCCTTACTAATCACCCACTTGATCAATTATAGAGAATCAAAGTTAATATCACAATGTGTACCCTATATGGCCCATTATACATAATCAATTTTAACATCATCTATATATTTACTCATATGGCCGAATATACCTAATCATACATACACCTAACCAAAAAAATAATTTCTAAAATCTTTATATCATTTATACACTAGTAAAGCATCCTCTCCTTTTCCATCAATTTAGCACATGCATTACTCATTAACCTACAAAAATTATATTCGGCCTTAGCACACAACTTGCTAGCCGATTCTTCCCCATCTAGCAACCAATGCACATATGTGCTCACTCAAAAATGCTAAAAAAAAAGAGATTCAAGAATCATCAATCCACCATCACATGCATCATTAACAAGCTTCATATTTAGCATGCCATGGCATTAACACAAACTCCACCTAGGCCGAATCTTAACTCATCTTCATGCCTCATCACCACAACATCAAACATCAAAATACCAACCAAGAATGTAACATGCATGGCCGAATATCATCTCCATCATTTAACAAAGTTTGAACCATGGCTAGGTAGATTTCAAACTTACAACTTAAAATATACATGAATCTCAAAGAATAATATCAAACATACCTCATTCTAGTTACATGCATGGCCAAACTTCCTCCTAATTCTCTTCCAAACCAAACATGAAGCAAGAACTCCTTCCTCCTCCCTTAGAATTTTCGGTCAAAAGAGGATGAAAAAGGATGAACAAAATTTTTCTTTTCCTTTCTTTAGCTCACGGCAATGGGGGGGGGGGAAACAACCACTCATTTTTTTGTTTTTCCTTTCTTTATTACCCATATTCCTTATTTTATTTTTTTCCTACATACCTCACTAGGCCAACATGTTCCCAACATGTTTCCACCCATAGCATGGCCAACCACTAGCTCAAATTTTGGGTAATTTGACATGCAAACCCATCATTTTCACAACATGCATTAATAGACCATTTTAAATTAGCCTATCATATTTTCACCATGTCTCATATCGATCCCTATTTAATAATTTCTCATGCAATTGGCAAAATTGGAGAATGAAACTTCCACATACTCATGTATACACATAATAAGCATAGAATATAGAAATTAATTATTTTTATGACTCGGTTTTGTGGTCCCGAAACCACTTCCCGACTAGGGTCAATTTTGGGCTGTTACATCTCCGTTGTTGGATTTCATCTTAATTAAAGGAGAAGATCCAAAGTTTTCGTCGTAGTTAAATTTCGCCCCAAAAGGCTCTATGAAAGAAATTTGGTTCTGACCGAAAGGGATAACGAGGACTTGCCTAATCATATGAGTCCAGATTCAAAAAAAAAGGGGTCAAAATCAAAATATAAAAGAAAAGAAAAAAGAAGAAGAAGAAAAAGTGATAAAAAGAAAAAGAAAAGGAAAATGGATAGGCCAAAGTGAAAACCCGCAAAGGGCACCTTTAGACCAAAGGGGATTTGAGTTGAAAACCCGGAAAGGGCGGATCAAATATTGATCGCAATGGGGCACGAGGTGATTAGAGCAACTCAAATTTTAACCAGATTGGGGCATGTGGCAATCTTGCTATACCTGAATTATCAGGAAAGAGTAGGCAACATCTTGAGGCATCGACAGAGTACTGTAGATCTCTCAAACACATGTAAAACTCAGAAGGGACTTCAGAAAGTTTGTACAGAGAAGTTCAAGCTGCGATATCTGGGGCACCTCGTCTCCATACTATTTATTTTGAATTTTTTGTTCTTGGAATACTTCATTCTTTTCCAAGATACGCATTCCCAATCAATTTCTTTATCATTCTTTACTATTTTTGATAATTTATTCCTTTCGAGCTATGCTCAAAGCTAACTTTATTGTTATCCATTGTTATGACATTTTTCGCAAGCATGTTGCGTCGGAATAATGATTAATAGACTAATAAAACTTTCACAAGGGAAGTTTTGCATATTACTCTATAAGTTTCTAAATAATACAGGAGCCTGAAACATGACTATTATTTAGAACGCACTAGGTTTAAAGGTTGGAAATCTGAAAAGGAAGAGTCTAAACTAGGACTTTCTCTTTGGATTTTGTTGTCAAAAACATTGGTTGAACCAAATGATAAGATGTCAGGTTGGTGACAAAGCTAAAATAAACAAGCGAGCAATGATCACGAGGCAATAGGAAGAGGTTTTCTCGGAGAAGAAAGCCTTCATTTGCACATGAGCCTTTGGTGAAACACCTTAGGCATGATGTAAAGGACCAAAGAATTTCACATTCTGTATCCTTGAATTGTGATAGGAGTGGATGGAGAAAAAACCATATATTTCTACCTTCGGGTTGTAGTGGGAGAATGATGGTACAAATATTTGCGTCCTAGTGGATTGAACTTTGAAGTTTACAGTAGGGGCAATCTGACTAAATGGAAATGCCAGCTGAGTGAAGGCGTTACGGTGAGTCAGTGATAAAACCATAATAAATGTCGAGCAATGATAAAGAAGGATCGCTGTAAAAAAAATGACATTCTGCATTCATGGAAACATCATTCATACATACCTAGTTAAGAGCATTTGACTCATTCTGATCATGACCTCCTAATCATTAGGCATGATTAGGTTCATAAAATGAATTATACAGGTCATGTTCCCCAGAGAACAAACCGGTGAAACACCAAGCCTTGTCTTCCTGAGCAGCAACGGAGTAGGTTGAAGATTGTAGATCTTATCTCCCTAAGCAGTAGTGGAGTAGATCAAAGACGGCAAATCTTAGCTTTCCAAGATAGTGGGAAGCAGATTTAAGCCACCAAGCCTTGTCTCTCTGAGCAGTAGCGGGGTAGGTTGAAGATTGTAGATCTTATCTCCCTAAGTAGTAGTGGAGCAGATCAAAGACGACAAATCTCATCTTTCCAAGATAATGGGAAGTAGATTTAAGCCACCAAGTCTTGTCTCCCTGAGCAGCAGCGGAGAAGGTTGAAGATTGTAGATCTTATCTCCCTAAGTATTAGTGGAGAAGATCGAAGACGGCAAATCTTATCTTTCCAAGATAGTGGGAAGCAGATTTAAACCACCAAGCCTTGTCTCCCTGAGCAGCAGCAGAGTAGGTTGAAGATTGTAGATCTTATCTCCCTAAGCAGTAGTGGAGCAGATCGAGGACAGCAAATCTTATCTTTCCAAGATAGTGGGAAGCAGATTTAAGCCACCAAGCCTTGTCTCCCTAAAGTTGCAGTGGAGCGGATTAAAACCTTGGATCTTATCTCTCTGAAGTTGCAGAGAGCAGATCGCATCTAGTCTTATCTCCCTGAAGTTGTAGTGGAGCAGACTAAGTAAGCAAGTCTTATCCTCCTGAAATTCCAGTGAGGCAGACTGAAGATGGCAAATCTTATCTCCCTGAGGTTGCAGTGGAGCAGATTAAAGCTGACAATCCTATCTCCCTGAAGTTGCAGTGGAGCGGATTAAAATCACAGATCTTATCTCTCTAAATTTGCAGAGAGCAAATCACATCTAGTCTTGTCTCCTTGAAGTTGCAATGGAGCAGACTGAGCAAGCAAGTCTTATCCTCCTGAAGTTGCAGTAAGGCAGACTGAAGATGGCAAATCTTATCTCCCTGAAGTTGCAGTGGAGCAGGTTAAAGCCGATAATCCTATCTTCCTGAAGTTGCAGTGGAGTGGATTAAAACCTTGGATCTTATCTCTCTGAAGTTGCAGATAGCAGATCGCATCCAGTCTTATCCTCCAAAAGTTACAGTGAGGCAGACTGAAGATGGCAAATCTTATCTCCCTGAAGTTGCGGTGGAGCAGGTTAAAGCCGATAATCCTATCTTCTTGAAGTTGCAGTGGAGTGGATTAAAACCTTAGATCTTATCTCTCTGAAGTTACAGAGAGCAGAGAGCAGATTGCATCTAGTCTTATCTCCCTGAAGTTGCAATGGAGCAGACTAAGTAATCAAGTCTTATCCTCCTGAAGTTGCAGTGGGGCAGACTCAAGATGGCGAATCCTATCTCCCTGAAGTTGCAGTGGGGCATACTAAATAAACAAATCCTGTCTCCCTGAAGTTGCAGTGGAGCAGATTAAAACCACAGATCTTATCTCTCTGAAGTTGCAGTAGAGTAGATCACATCGAGTCTTATCTCCCTGAAGTTGCAGTTGAGCAGACTCAAGAAAGCAAGCCTTATCCCCCTAAAATTGCAGTGGGGCATACTAAATAAACAAATCCTGTCTCCCTAAGTTGTAGTGGAGTGGATTAGAGTGATGGATTTTATCTCTCTAAAATTACAGTTAAGCAGATTAAAAGTTACGAGTCACCAATCCTATCTCTCCGACGTTGTGGTGGAGTGGATCGAGACACCAATTCCTCTACCTCTGAAGATGCAATAAGATGGATATGGCTGCTTGAAGAAGAAGAGCACCAAGATCCAGCGTGACCGGGCAAAAATTGGCCATTTCAAAAGTCTTTGCTCCGTTCCTGTTACACGACAACGAGCAAGGAGGGGCAGCTGTAATACCCAATTTTAGCCCGGGCTCACATATGGAAACATAATCTTTGAGGATATGCAATCTTAGATATGATATGCAATCTTAGATATGATATATTAAATCTTAGATATGATATTTAATCTTAGAAGATATGATTTTGTAATCTTAGAGATTTAATTTGTAGATACCCTTTAATCCTAGCCGTTGATGTAATTGATCTGAACCGTTGGATTTGGGGAGGCTCAACTATAAATAGAGGTCTCTCCCTTCATTGTAAAAGAGGAAAAAGAGGGAATCAATAAAGAAAGGGAGAACGATTGGCAGTTTTTTAAAGGGGGCTTACTGTTTTTTTTCCATTTTCGATTATTTTTTACTCATTTACGATTTTAAAAAAGGGAGAAGGTGATACCGCTGCGAATTTTATTTATTTATTTTATTTAGCCCTAATAAAGTGACGCATTCCAAAGGATGGAGATATTTTCCCATTCAAGCCCTATGAGTTTATCTATTTTTTAAATACTTATTTTATAATCTATATATGTTTATCTATTTTTCTTTATATTCATAAATATTATGTATTACATATATATACGTTCCATAACCCAAAAATTTATTTCTAAATCATATGTATATTTTAATCTTTATAATTTCTATGTTCATATTATATATATTCTTTTCTTCATTTATTTGGTTGGCTTTCCTCCTTTCGTTATATAATTGAGTTTACATTTAATATTTTGCATGTCATGAATTATTGTTATCGATTTTGTTTATTCATTTATTCATATTATTTCTATGCCATCGTAATATTTATTATTGCATTGTATATTTAATGTAGCATCACATCATTTTTCACTCGATTTCAAAATGTTCAAAATTGAGATAATGCTTGTATTTAGGATTTTCAAGGAAATTGAGCCCTAACGTATTGGGTTCTGATTTTCTTCGTTAAATCTAACAATCGAGCATTTCTCTTTAATCAAAAAAATAAGAACTCATTATTGGGAATTTAACACGTTGTGTCCTAACGTATTGGATGTGACGCATTGATTTCTCGAAAGGAAGATTTTTTCTAAAAAATAATAAAGGAAATATTCCGAGTTTGGGATTTTGGAGGAATTGTGCCCTAACATATTAGGCCACGATTTCTTAAATCTTGAATAAATAGATATTCTTTTAAATCTTTATTACACAAGTATTCTGGCCTAATTCATTTTTGAGGAAATTAGAATGTCGTGCCCTAACGCATTGGGTGTGGCATTTTCTTTCTCTGAAATGATAAGGGTCTTAATACGTAACGTTTAAGAGTTTTTGCTAAGGATTATATTTTTCAAATTTTCGACATTAAGACATTAATTAATTAACTAGGTACCAATTTTTGGGCGTTATGAGGGTGCTAATCCTTCCTCGAACATAACTGACTCTCGGATCCGTTTTTATAAAACTCGTAGACCAAAGCCATTTTTTAGGTGATCCAATCACACCTTAATAAAAGATTGGTGGCGACTCCCAATTTTCATTTTTTAAAGTCGACAACCTAAATTTTTTGTTTTTCAAAAAAATGGTTTTGACACAGTAGAAACAAAATATTAGCCTCACTCAGACTTTACTGTCGATTTTCATATTCACAAAAGGGAATAAATATCAGAAAAAGACATGGCAATGTCGAACATAACCCAAACAAATCAATAATTCTTTCATCTATTAATATGTTTAGCTAATGTTCTCATATGATAAGAATTCTTTTTGAAACTAAACAGTCACATATACCTCTGAGGATAATTGTACACACAGAATGTCTAAAAGGAATCATGTTAATTACCCCATTATAGCTACAGTACTCAGTTATTAATACAATACAAAGATTACTCAATTGTCTAATTCTGTCATCAAAATTTTCACATTATCTCTTTACTAACAGAAATCGATCTAGAAAAACTTCCGGCTAATTCTTTCTTTAAATAACATACCTGAATAAATCATTTAATCGGATTTAACTTCTTTTGTGACGTAACTTTACAGAATCTGAGTAGTTTTCAGAACTATCTAATATCTCTCTTTTTATATTGTCTTCATTTGCTAATTCATTCACTTTTCTGACCACATTATTAATCTTCCGTACACAAACTTCTGTAACACTACACTCGTAAGCTTATTCAACCAAAATCTTACAAATTTCATTGTAACATTTTACTGATATGGGTGGTGAGTGTAGTAAAGCCCCAAATTCATCTTACACATAAATGCGCATAACACATACTATCACAAATAGCCAATTCATTACTAATTTCACATTCTCAAAGCATTTAATAAACATTTGCTTTTAATCACTTTTTTTCTCAACACATAATTCATATGCCAACTCAAATCACTAATTCACAATCGAAATTTCTATATAGCATCATAATCCAAATATCATAACTCATGTGCTCATATAATTATAACATTTATCAATAACAAAATGTTATACTCTTTGATCCATACCTTTATGAGTTTCAACTCATAATCAATACATTTTCACTCAAACATTTAAGTGTTTACTTCTATACTATCAGAATTAACTCAGTTGAAAAACATATTTGTCTCATCAAGATAATTTTCGTCATAAAACAATACTGATAAGGGGGTAATGGTGAGGTCATAAAGCTTCAAACTTGCTCTCATAGATACATATATATGACTTTGCTTTCATCATCAATGTAATACCATCATAATCACGTAGTTCATTCCAAGCAAATTAACACATCTATCTATTATGAATATTTTCTGTCACCCACAATTTCACACAATGAATTTACTTACTCGAGCTCAATATTAATATCTAATTAAATTCTAATACTTAACTTCTATTTTACTTGCCGACATTTATTCAATTAGAGAACGTCTTACAAAATTGAATACTTCGTTTTCTCTATGCCATAGTCCAACTATGGTCTTACACATATTTACATATTGATGCCATAGCCCAACTATGGTCTTACACAGTAGCACATATCACACCGATGTCATATCCCAGATATGGTCTTATACGAAAATCACATATCATATGTTTCCATGGTCCAACCATGGTATTTTTCGTCAATTCATCACATATCACTGAACGAAAGTACTCATTCCTGTGTTCTACTAAATTTAATCTTCTAATTCAATTTTCATACTATTATAAAATTCATGATTCAATAATAAAGACATAAAACAAAACATCATATTACCTCTAATTTAACAATTAAATATAAGATTCTATTATATGAATGTACTAATTCACTTATTCAAGCAGATGTATGTAAACACACATTCCATCTATTTAAGTAAATTTGCTTACCATATTCACTTAATCAAATATGTTGAGCACATAGCATCATATAATCACCAACATACTTGGATGAGCTTACCACAACAAAAACTTTCATTTCCTTTTTTTCTTCTTTTTTTTTTCAACTTATGATCATCTCTTTTCATACATGAACACATACATATCACGAATTTTTATTCTTACCTTTCCAAATTCCAACATAGCATGAGCATATTTCATTTATGTCAATATCATTTTCAGCATTATCAAAAATAGCTCGATTGAAAATCATCTCAGTCTTAACAAAACAATTTCGTTAGAGCCCGAAGATATCACAACATCACGAGTAATAACATGGCATGTATAGCTAGACTCACATATGCTACGTTCGGTCTGAGAATCAACTGAACCGTAGCTCTGATACCACTAAATGAAACACCCCAAATTTAGTCTAAATGTTATGACCGAATCTAGCAATGTCACATTGTAACACCCCTTACCCGTATTCGACGCCAGAATAGGATACGAGGCATTACCAGAACACATACACTTATAAACATGTTAAACCAAGTTATAAAATTTCATTCAAATTTAAACTCTTAAAATTTTTAACATGCTTTTATAAATCTTCACGTTATAACTTCAAAATACTATATTTGTAACAAATAGGGCTTCTGAGACCCAATACATACTCATGCAATTCAATACTTCATTTCCATCTAATTTAATTCACGATTATCATGTTCACGATTCAATTAAATTTCTCAATCCAATATACATTTCAATACCACAACAATTCATTTAATTCAAATCATATCATTCGCAATTTCCATTTAATTCACATACAATTCAATTTCATTAAGTTGAATACTAATACATATTTATCGTTTAACTTAACGTCCCCTTTTTGCATCATTTTACACTTCAAGCATGAACCTATTATTTCATTTCCTTTCCACTCCCGTTTCCTATGCATATCACACAAGATATAAACATTACACTCAACCATAGTCGCAAGCTAGTCTTTTTGAAGACTAACCATATGATAAACCATTTTAAGAAAGATTAGAAACTTTAAACCTTACCACCCTTTTATGATCAGAAGCATATTTACATCTAGACATTTACCATCTCAATGCATAATTTTATAAATTTAATGTGGCGTAATCCAGCCACAACTTGGCCAAAGCCTAAGCATACACACCAAACATGCTAGCCAAATAAACATATAGTATAAGCATTATAAGCATGGATAAGCACCACACTTATCAACATGAGTTGATTCATAAACCATTTCTTACATTGCTACATACCAAATCACATACCAAGTATACCACATACACATACTATGAAACTTTATTTTCTCACATGAACTTTAACTATAACTAATAATGCACAATTATAAACATCATTTCTTTTCAATCGTTTATCGATTATAATCGAGCATATGGCCAATTATACACAAATCATTCATATGTCCTTCCGATTTTCCTCCTCCTCCTCTCTATTACACATCCTTAATGTGTATAATACACTTAAACAACATTATCTACAATTTCACTATTCACTCACATGTATATTCAAAGTTGTCTATTAGACTTACAGTCACTAAATTATTTTTACCTGGAGCTACAAAACTCCAAATTAAGATCCGTAAATTTTCCCCAAAACATAATTCACATATCTTCTTACCATAAAATTTCCATAATTTTTGGTTTAATGAAATATTACAGTTTATTCTTTAAAATTTTCCCTATTTCATTGCTCAATAGTTTTGACCTCTCTTCACTAAAAATTAATTATCTCATTGTACAGAATTCAGATATTGTTTCTAATTGTTTCTCTTGAAAATAGATTCGTTGAGGACTTTGAAAATATAAACTTTATCCCATAATTATTTTTTTACAATTTTTTATTATTTTCTAAATTCAAAACAATGTATTCCGAACTCATTCTGACTCTGTCTAACTAAACTTAAAATATCTCAATATATATAACTCTTTTACCTCATATGTTTCTTTTATGTGAAAATAGACTCATTCAACTTAAATTTCATATATTATTCAGCCTCTAATTCAATCACCACCATTTTTTGCGATTTTTCAAAGTCACACAACTGTTGCTGTCTAAACTGTTTTATTGCTAAATGTACTCTTTTAGAATTTCACTTTTTCACTTTCAATCACAATTCAATTCAAAATTCACTTTTCCATTTCTAAGCCGATATTCAATTCAATTCCACACCTATATTCATTATTCAATTACACTTAGTCAATGTCCCGATGAAGACTTCGGAATAATAACAGATACTCAGTGGATTCAGCACATAGCAACCACCTTATTAATCAATGATGTCCGGTGGAATCAGCATATGGAAACCACCTTACTAATCAATGATGTTCGGTTCACATAGTAGCCTGCACATAGTACTACACATGTGACTATTACCATCTGATACACGTAGTAGCCTGCACATAGTACTACACACGTGATCGAAACTATCCGGTACGCATAGTAGCCTGCATATAGTACTACACATGCGACCTATCATTCCGGTACACGTAGTTGCCTGCACATAGTACTACACACGTGACCATCAGTTACATAGTGGACTACACACAATCTGTGCCACACATGTGATCATTTCTACCAGTTCATTCGCATCCCTTTTTATTCTAAAGGTTCATTCAGGAATTTTTTAATTTCTCTCACTTTTCTTTTTATCGATCAATTTCAATTTCTCGTCTTTCTTGATTTATAACAGTACATCTAACTTATATAACTTTCACACTATTCATTCCAGTCCAAAAATCATACTTTGGCAAAATTACATTTTTGCCCCTAAACTTTCACAAAATTATGATTTTGACTCTAGGCTTGTAAAATAATTTTTATTCAATTTCCTTACATTTTAGGCCTATATGAACCATTTTCATAACTATAGCAGTCCACAATACCCACTTATTCACACACTAGTGACATATTTTATAACTTTTGCAAATTAATCCTTTTAGGCATTTTCATCGAAAATTACTTAGTACAAATCATTTATCACACTCCAAACATTCATATTATTCCATAAAACATCAAAATACATGCTTATCATTCATGGGTAAATTTTTAAACGAAACCCTATTTCAAAAAAATGGTAAAAATAGGTAAATCTTGTTACGAGGATTTCAAAAACGTAAAAATCATTAAAAACAGGGTTAGAATAGAATTACAATCGAGCTTGGAAGCTTGAAAAACCCTATCCATGGCTTCTCCATGCAATTTTTGGCCTAGGGGTTTAAGATGGACAAAAATTGGCTTTTAATTTTGTTTTTAATTCATTTTAATAACTAAATAACCAAAATGCCCTTAATGAAAAACTTTGGAAACATGCCTAACCATACCGATTTTTGTCCACCAACTTAATCAATTGTCTAATTACCATATAAAGACCTCCAATTTAAAATTTCATAACAATTGGGCACCTCTAACATATAGAACTCAACTTTTGTACTTTTTACAATTTAGTTCTTTTGACTAAACTGAGTGCCCAAAAGTCAAAATTTTCAAACGAAATTTTCACGAAATCATTTTGTGAAATCGTAGACCATAAAATTATAATGAAAATAAATTTTTTTCTCATCGAATTTGTGGTCCCGAAACCATTATTCCGACTAGCCCCAAATTCCAAATTCAGGCTGTTACAAAGGATGTGGAATGGAGAGGAGGAGGAGGATAATAAAATTTATGAATGAATTGTGTATAAATAGTCATATGCCCGATTATAATTGGTACATGTTAAATTGAATGGTAAATATGTATTGATACTGAAGAACTATTGTAGTATTGAAAAGTAATTGATCAAATGTTTAAGAAATTTGGTCATGATATTTATATGTGTGAAAATAATGATATATGAATGATTATATCATTGAGGTTGCATTGATTAATTCTGTTTATGTGATAGAAATGTCAAGAACATTTGTCTTTGATATGTGATGATCATGTAATGCCATGAAAATTTGTTTATTTGTGTGGTTTAAAATGTATCTATATTTTGTTATATAACTTATTTTGTAATCTATTTGAAAAATGATAAAAATTAATTTGGTTACTATGTGAGGTGAATTATGATTTGTGAAGCATATCTATATTCGAAAATAATGGATAAAATATATTTATGTCATGGGTGAATGGTTAAACACTTGGGTTAGTATAAAGTGTATATTTAGTAAGGTTTCCTGGAAAAGAAATAACAGGTTTTGGTTTATATCAAATAGAGAAAATTTGTACTATCTTTGTAGCTAATTTTGTTAGCTTTGTGGGAGATGAATGGATAACGTATATATATGTGACAATTAGCTTACTAGATAGTGAGGAATTGATATATTACATTAGTTAAAAAGGAAAATTTGACGATATGAAAATATGTAATGATACGGATAAATTCAAGTACTCAGGACGAATTCAACAAGTAAGTGAAAATTTATAAATTTACACGACGAGGAAGTGAAATATTGTGAGCATATTTAGCCAAGAAAACCCTAATTAACGACTCGAGAATAACAACTTGAAAGTTTTAATTTAGATGAAATTTTACAACTTGGTTTACTACGGTTAAAAGTGTATATGTTCTGGTAATACCTCGTACCCTATTCCGGCATCGAATACGGATAAGGGGTGTTACATATAATTCAATTCAAAAGGTATAAATACAATATAATTACATGAACTTACCTCGACGATTAAACGTAGATAATGAGGCGATTAATCTAAAACTTTATCTTTGCCCCAGTCTAAAGCCGTACGAGGTTTGTCTTTATGTAAATGGTTAAATTTAACTCAATTCAATAATTATTCTATTTAATTTAACCCAAATTCATATTTTAGCAAAATTACAATTTTGCCCTTATACTTTTGATTTCTTTTTAATTTAGTCCCTAGCTCATAAAAATGGAAATTCATGTAATTTTCCTATAACCCATCATAGCCGAATATAAAATAGGTTCTTAGCAAGCCCTATATTTCATTTATTTCATTATTTCATTATTTAAAATTTTCTATTTTTAATTTAATCCTTATTTGACAATTTCAACAAAAATCACTTAACAAAAGTTATTTATCTATCAATAACTAACAATTTTCTTCCATAAAACATCAAAACACATACACATTCATTCTTGGTAAAACTCTAATAGTTTAACAGTTTCACAAATTAGTCCTCGGGATAGCTAGATTAAGCTACAACGATTTAGAAAATATAAAAATCATTAAAAACAAGACTAAAATACATACCATGCACACAAAGACACCATTTCCGAACCTAGCAAGCTCCCATGGATTCTTTTTCTTTGAAATTTCAGTGGCGTTTAGTTTAGGAAGATGATACTTTAATTTTTGTTTTATTTAATATATCATTATTTAGCAAATTACTAGTATAACCATTTTAAAACATTAAAATTTCCATAATACCAAGCCATCATATTCCACTATCAACATGAATGATCTAATTACCACATAAGTACTCATGCATTAAGGTTCCATAGCTATTTAATACCTTTAGCTACTAGAACGCAACTTTTGCACTTTATGCGATTTAGTCCTTTTCATCAAATTAAAATGTAAACGGAAAAATTTATTAATGAAATTTGTATACAATACTACTATCATGTTTAGACGACAAAATAATAATAAAATAAATATCTAAACATCAAATTTGTGGTCTCAAAACCACTATTCTGATTTTACTAAAAACAGGTTGTTACAATTGGTGGAAAGCTCCCATTGATCAACTTAACTTGAGGGAGCTCTACGAACAAGACGAACATTTCGCAGAGTTTATCAACTTGTTCTCTGTCATGAGGGACAAGAAGATTGCAGCTATTTCCTCACTTCATGCTCCGATGGATGAGGACGTCCGTTCTACATTTCCTCTAAGATATGGCCGTAATCTGCAATAGTTTTGTACCTCAATGTCCATGATGTTAACTGTTATTTTATTGTTTTATTTTTTTATGTTGGTTAGGATTGTCAGTATTGGGATTCCTCAAGGCATACAAGAACATGTTCGTGTAGCCAACCAACATATGCTCTATGGTCTCTATCGTAGCATTCTCGAGCCTTGACTATTTAGGGCTTATGGCAATTTTGTTCCAATTATCATGTTCTCAGCTATTTGCTTTTAATAAACTGGTGATTAATAAAATCTTTGCATCTTGGTTTTCTAACATTTGAGCTCAAGGCTGTGAATTTTCTTATATTTATAACTTGATCAAGTTTCAATTCATACGTGGATACACTTTTCACTTTCATGATTCCGTTAAAAAGTTTTCATGCAACTTAAAAAGAAGAATACATCATAATGTGATATGCTCTCTCTTCTTACAAGATTCCATGTCAAGTTTTGCAAACAAATGATATAAAATTAATAGAAATTTCTTGGAAATATTGATCGACAACGATTTATTGTATAAATAGTTTTCACTTTAGGATTAATGATAGGCCTTCAATGCAGATGGAGTCCAAATAGAATATATATATTTAGGAGTTCTCCTTGTAGCGAATTTTGTCTCCCCTACAATTCCATATTAATGACATGCCTACACCATATCTTTTTAAGTTACTTTATGTATTTAAAAAGTCACATTTTCATATCCTTTTTTGGAAAGCTTCGAAAAAGAAAAGAAAAGACGATAACAATAAAATGCATGCACTAGGTGTAAGTGAAGTAAAATCAAATCTGATTATACATTTGTATTCTATGTCTATTAAGTATGTGTAAATATTTTTAATTATCATTACATAAAAAATGTAAAATTTAAAAAACATTTTAATTATTATTTCATTATTTTTGAAGTAATAAAAAGGAGAGGGCATAACAAATTGTCTGACAAAAATAATCTAAATGTTATGTTTAGATATATTTTACATGTAAAAAAAATTAAATTCTGCTTTAACCATATATTTTATTCAATTAGGATGACGTTGAGTTCTATTGTTATGTTTTTGTCATTTTCATAGTAGAAAAGAGCTAAATTATTCAAAAATTGTAAAAAATATCGAAATAAGACAATCAAAACCAATGAACGCCATAAAAAATGGGCAATAAATTGATTATGAGAACAAATTGACACACTTTATCTTTCCTTGTGGATTAGGATTTCTGTGCATGGAAAATCATAAACTAGGTAACCTTAATCAGAGTGAAATTGTTTAATTTTAGGTGCTCAACATTCATTCAACAACTTGCTATTACTGCAACTCGCAATAACAAAAAGAGTTAAATTCTTAAAGCTTAGAACAGTTTTATTTTCTTAATTTATTCTTCTCTATACAAAACTAATCCAGACATTACGGTATTTCATTTATCATAAACTAAAACCAAGTAAAGATTCAAAATCCGGGCCATTTTAGATGTTATTGGCAACATGATCATACTTTCAATGGTAATACAACCTAACCTGTTCTAGAATTTACCAATATTTATAAAGAAATAAATTTGATATTCATTATTTCCTTATATGCTTTTGGAGTATTATTATTAATTATGTAGAAGTCTTTCCTTTTTTGAACATTCTATCAGTTATTCCAATGTTTCCTTCTAATTTTACCAAATAACGATATCGATTTTCGGTACTTTTCAACGTATAATTAACTTAAAATGGACCATAATATCATGAAATTTTGTTTCATTTTATGGCATATATGATATAATATATATACGATCAATAACACAATATTTGTATTGCATTCAAAAAACATATTTAACTACCTAATTCAAGACTAGATTCATTTACTAACACGATATTAAATTGTTAAGAACGCATTTTCAAAACAACACACAAGAATTTATAAGAAAATCTTTGAGCTCTCCACTTTATGTGGTAGGGAGATTCTTTTCTTTATTTTCTCACCGGCTGGTAAACCTTATTCATTTGGTCATCCTTCTGTGATCTCTTGTTAAACGTTTTTCAAATGCAAGCCAACCTCTTAATGAAACCACGGATGCTCCTGTTGATACGTACTGTAAGGTAAGAATCAACTTGCTTGTACAAGATTTCAATGAGTTCCAAGACCAACTAGATGGAATAAAAAAAGGCGATTACTTTGGCCCAATAGTCACATGAAACATAAATTCATCATTGGTGGAAAGCTCCCATTGATCAACTTAACCTAAGGGAGCTCTACGAACAAGACAAACATTTCGCAGAGTTTATCAAGTTGATCTCTGTCATGAGGGACAAGAAGTTGCATCTATTTCCTCACTTCATGCTCCGATGGATGAGGATGTCCCTTCTGCCTTTCCTCCTAGATATGGCCTTAAACTGCAATAGTTTTGCACCTCAATGTCCATGATGTTAAATGCTATTTTATTGTTTTATTTTTTATGTTTGTTAAGCATGCCAGTATTGGGAGTCCTCAAGGCATACACGAAAATGTTCATGTAGCCGACCAACATATGGTCTATGGTCTTCATTGTAGCATTCCCGAGCCTTGACTATTTAGTGTTTAGGGCTATTTTCGTTCCATTTATCATGTTGTCAACTATTTGCTTTTATTAAACTGGTGATTAATAACATTGTTGGATCTTTTTTTTCTAACCTTTGAGCTCAAGGCTATTGAGAAAAATATAATGTCGGTAATGACAATATATCGCAAAGAAAAAGAAATAGAAAAATAAAGAACACAGAGATTTTACGTGGAAACCCTTTCGGGAAAAAACCACGGGCAGAGGAGAAGAAAATTCACTATGTCGAATTCGAATTAATTATAAGAGGAGTAGACTATGCCTATTTATAGGCTTGTAAATCTTATTCTAATAGGAATGAAACTCCTTATTCTAATAATATCAAATAGATGGAGTTTAATAAGGTTTAAAAAACCTTATTCTAAAATAAAATAAAAGAAGTATAATTCTACAGGGATTTTACTTTTATTTTATTTTACCACAGTATTTAATTTAAATAAGGATTTGGGTCACTTAATTCTAACAATCTCCACCTTGACACGAATTCTTAATGAACAAGTTCTCATCGTGAACTCTCAACGAACAAGTTTCTCCACCTCTTCCATAAAACCCCTTAAGGGTTTATTTTCAACAATGAACACCAACCAAGTCTAAGCAATGCTCAAACTTGGTTATAGGAAGTGACTTAGTCATCATATCTGCAGGATTTTCATTAGTACTAATTTTGCTCACAACAATATCACCACAACCAATAATATCACGAACAAAATGATACCGAACATCAATGTGTTTTGTTCTCTCATGAAACATTTGATCTTTTGTAAGAAAAATGGCACTCTGACTGTCACAAAATATTGTATTGATTTGAAGGTCTTCATTGATTTCGCTAAAGTGTCCCTTCAACCAAATAGCTTCTTTACAAGCCTCAGTAATCGCCATGTACTCAGCTTCAGTGGTAGACAAAGAGACTGTAGTTTGCAAAGTGGCTTTCCAACTGATTGCACAACCTCCGATTGTAAAGATATAACCTGTGAGATATCTTCTTCTATCGAGGTCTCCAGCAAAATCAGCATCAAGATACCCAATGACTCCATCTCTAGTTCTTCCAATCTGTAAGCAAATATCGGTAGTACCTCGTAACTATCTTAAAACCCACTGAACTGCTTTCCAATGTTCTTTACTAGGATTCGCCATATATCTGCTAACTGTATATGATAAATCTGGACATGAACAAACCATGGCATACATGAGAGATCCTACTGCATTAGAGTATGGAACATGTGACATGTACTCAATCTCATCATCTGATTGTGGAGACAAAGACGATGAAAGTTTGAAATGGGCTGCTAAAGGAGTACTAACAGGCTTAGCATTCTGCATATTGAATCTACAAAGAACTTTCTCAATGTACCCCTTTTGACTTAGGTAAAATTTACTTTCTTTTCTATCTCTAAGAATCTCCATACCAAGTATCTTCTTTGTTGGTCCCAAGTCTTTCATCTCAAATTCTTCACTTAGTTGGGCTTTGACCTTTCTTATCTCTCCTTTATCTTTCGCTGCTATCAACATGTCATCAACATAAAGGAGTAGATACACAAAAGAACCATCCCTGTTTTTCTTAAAGTAAACACAACTGTCAAAGCTACTTCTTTTACAATCATGAGAAGTCATAAAGGAATCAAACCTTTTATACCATTGTCTTGGTGATTGTTTCAAATCGTAAAGAGACTTTTTTAGTAAGCAAACATAGTCCTCTTTATCTGAGACTGCAAAACCCTCTGGTTGTTGCATGTAAATATCCTCCTCAAGTTCTCCATGCAAAATGCAGTTTTTACATCTAATGCTCAAGCTCCAAATCATGCATGGCCACAATACCAAGCAAAGCTAGAATTGAACTATGCTTCACAACTGGAGAGAACACATCTGTGAAGTCCACGCCTAGAATTTGACTGTAACCCTTTGCAACAAGCCTTGCTTCAAATCTGGGTTCTTCAACTCTTGGATTCCCTTCTTTCTTCTTAAACACCCATTTACAACGAACAACCTTTTTACCTTTAGAAAGTTTCACAAGATCCCATGTTTTATTTTTGTGTAATGATTCCATCTCCGCTTGCATAGCAAACATCCACCTTTCTGAGTCTTCACAACTAACTGCCTCAGAATAATTAGATGGCTCTTGGTTTGCATCTATATCTTCAGCCACATTTAAAGAATAAGCAACTAGAACAGCCTCGACATACTTCTTTGGAGTTTTAATTTCTCTTCTAGTTCTATTTTTGGCAATAGAGTATTGTTGTGAAGAAGCAACTCTATTTTGAATTTTTGTACTGGCTTTAGTAGTCGACTCTGTTGTAGATTCTAGATTAATCTGATGCTCTACCTACTTTTGATTTTCTTTATTGGAAGAGTCTTTAAGAGATAAGTTAGGTAGCATAGCAGTTTCATCAAAAACAACATCTCTGCTAAGCACAACTTTTCTATTTTCGGGACACCATAACTTATACCCTTTTACACCAGTTTTATAACCAAGAAAAACACATTTAATAGATCTTGGTTCTAATTTTCTATAGGCTGCTTCGGCCCAAAATGACTTTGGTAAGTTGGCATTTGACAACATACATTGAACCTTCTCCATGATCTTTCTGTTCATTCGTTCTGCAACACCGTTTTGTTGTGGAGTATGACGAACTGTCAAGTGTCTCACGATCCCTTCTAACTTGCACAATTTATTAAACTCATCAGAACAGAACTCTAAGCCATTGTCTGTGCGGAGGTATTTTATTTGCTTTCCCGTCTATTTTTCAATCATGGTTTTCCAAGACTTAAATGTGGGAAACACATCGCTTTTCTGCTTCAGGAAGAACGCCCACACTTTTCTAGAAAAATCATTAATAAAAGTTAGCATATAATTAGCTCCACCTCTTGAAGGCACTTTGGATGGCCCCCAGAGATCAAAATGAATATACTCCAATGTTCCCTTCGTGTTATGGATTCCTCTGGTGAATCAAACTCTCTTTTGCTTCCCAAAAATGCAGTGCTCACAGAACATCACTTTGCAAATTCCTTGCCCATCAAAAAGTCCTCTTTTGCTCAATTCTACCATACCATTCTCACTCATATGCCCTAGGCGAATATGCCAAAGTTTAGTAATATCATCATCTGATAAGGAAGAGGATGAGACAACTGCATCACCAGTAACAGTAGAACCCTGCAAAACATATAACTTGGCAGTCTTTCTCTGCCCTTTCATCACAATGAGGGAACCTTTGGAAATCTTCAAAACCCCACTTCCAGCTGTATATTTATACCCTTTTGAATCAAGAGTACTCAACGAAATTAAATTTCTCTTTAATTCTGGAACATGTCGTACGTCACTAAGTGTTCTGACGACTCCATCAAACATCTTAACTCTAATTGTTCCAACACCTTCAATTCTACATGAAGTATTATTTCCAATCGAAACAATACCTTCAGACATTGTTTCATAAGTTGTAAACCAATCCCGATTGGGACTCATGTGGAAGGTGTAACCCGAATCAAGGATGCAACCCGAATCAAGGATCCAATCCTCACTCGCTTTAGAATTATTGACATAAGTGACTAGAAGTTCACCATCGCTATAGTCTTCTACAACATCAGCTTTACCGAAACTTTCTAGTTGTTTTTCATTTTGATTCACAGCCTCCCATTTGATCTTATTTTGTAGCTTATTGCACTCAGATTTAATGTGCCCTTTCTTCTTGCAGAAGTTACAAGTTTTACCTCTGTTTAAAGACTTTGATCTATCCTTAGATTTACTGCGAGGATTCTGTTCATGTGTCTTTCCACGATCATCATCAACATTCTGATCTTGTCTCCCACGAACAATAAGACCCTCTCTCTAAGAGTTGATTTTAACCACAAGATGCTTCATCTTATCATGCGAGGTTAAAGATGTTGGATCGCCGACACCCCTATGGCGCAGCGAAAAATAAAAATCCGGCGATCTTAACCAGGGATCTATGTGTGAGGAACGAATCGGGGTGAAAGAGGTTACGAAATTACCTAATGTTTATTCAGAGTAGACAGCAACACCTCAACAACGAGTAGTCTGATCTGCTGTCGAACCAAACCGCAATCTATCGTGATTCCGGCCTCTACGTAATCCACCCAGTTGACTATGAACGGAAGGAATCCCCACAACAGTTTTAAGAGTTATTTTTCTTTGAAGGTTGCTAGACTCAAACAAAGAAAAACGGGATTATATATATCCTTTTGTTTTAGGGTTTTTTTAAGAATTAAATAAATATAATAATATTTTAATCTGAAAATTATAATTACATTAATTATAATATAAGTTCGGTAAACCATATATTTATTTGAATTCTTATGCTAACCAAATTCATGTGCTCACTACACGTACAACAACCTTGTACATAATGTGTTGGAAATTTGATTACCGAATTAAATTAATTCTATAATTAATTTAATTCAAGCGACCCCAAAAACAATACCAACTATGGTTTATTCCGGTCATTTCAACTATAGGGTGTGACCCTGTAGGTTCTTGTAACGTTAGCAGTAACACTAGAACGATTCTAATGCTACGACAATGAGTGGCATCTAGCAATGCATCATTGCTACCTAAGTCACAAGAGATCATGATTCGACATAACCTTTTTATGATTAACCTTTTATACAATAATCCTTAAGTCCTTTATCTCTGGATTGGACACAAGTCATGGAATAGTCACACTTGCATTGTCCATTCCATGTTCCTTGATATCTTAAGCAGACTACGATATACAAATAAGTATGACATCTAATATCAACTTATTTGAGCATGGCTATGCATTTCTAGTCTCACTTAATCAAGTGGCCTAAGATATTACTCCCATTATGTAGGAGGGACTTATCCTATATCGACCAACCATATCCCTCTACATAGATTGTGGTATATCCAACATCAGTCTTTATAGAACAACTAGTTACGGTGTACGTTTGACTGTATCAAAATATACAACTCACGATGTTGGGATTATGATGATCTCAAGTTTGAGGATCATATAAATATTAATCATTATGAGTAATGTCGTGACAATTACATAATAATCCAAGAAACATACTCATAACGGGCCAGTCCAATATGTTGTTCTTTAACACACATATTCATGTAATGATTCTGACATTTCATATCAATGACAACTCTTTATCATCAATCAACTACACGTTAGTCTTAATGCATTATCGTTGTCCTATCCAACAATAATACTTGACTAAGGAACTTTTAAGAATAATCATATTATTCTCAGGACATTATTATAAAACAGTTTATTTATATGCACAGAAAAGAAACTGAAATAATAATGGTAACGCCTTATATTAATAAACATGATAAATTAAGTATGTTATTACAACCATCTCATGATTGATCTTTGGGCATACTCTAACAATCTCCCACTAGCACTAAGACCAATCACTTATATATCTAATACCAAGTGACTTAGTGTGACGATCATGCTTCTGTTGTGTCAGAGGCTTGTCAAGGGATCAGCAATGTTATCATCTGTAGGTACTCTGCATATCTCTACATCCCCTCGATCGATAATCTCTAGAATAAGATGGTAGCGCCTAAGTATATGTTTGGATCGCTGGTGAGATCTAGGTTCTTTAGCTTGTGCAATGGCTCCATTATTATCACATCGGAGTTCTATAGCATCTGATATGCTAGGCACAACCCCTAGTTCAGTAATGAACTTTTTGATCCAAACTGCTTCTTTTGCTGCCTCACTGGCTGCAATATACTCAGCCTCTGTTGTAGAATCGGCTACTGTACTTTGCTTTGAACTCTTCCAGCTCACAGCACCACCATTAAGGCAAAACACAAAACCTGATTGTGATCGAGAATCATCCTTATCGGTTTGGAAGCTAGCATCAGTGTAACCTTTTACACTTAACTCTTCCTCACCTCCATATAGTAGGAAAACATCCTTAGTTCTTCTCAAGTACTTAAGGATATTCTTGACTGTGGTCCAGTGACCTTCACCGGGATCTACTTGGTATCTGCTCGTCATGCTTAAGGCATATGAGACATCTGGACGGGTACATAACATGGCATACATGATAGATCCAATAGCGGAAGCATATGGAATTTTACTCATTCGTTCTCTCTCCTATGGAGTTGAAGGACACATTTCCTTCGAGAGTGAAATACCATGTCTCATAGGTAGGAATCCTCTCTTAGATTCTTCCATACTGAACCTTTTCAGTACTTTGTCTATGTGTGTACTTTGGCTTAGACCTAGTAGTCGTCTTGATCTATCTCTATAGATCTTTACTCCTAAGATGTAAGTTGCTTCGCCTAAGTCCTTTATAGAAAAACAATTTCCTAACCAAGTCTTAATAGACTGCAAGGTAGGTATGTCATTTCCTATGATAAGTATGTCATCCACATACAGTATCAAGAATGTTATAGTGCTCCCACTAACTTTCTTGTAAACACATGGCTCATCTTCATTTTTGATAAAACCAAACTCTTTGATTGCATCATTAAAACGAAGATTCCAACTTCGAGAAGCTTGCTTTAATCCATAAATGGATCTTTGTAGCTTACATATCTTTCCAGCATCCTTTGGATTGACAAAACCTTCAGGTTGTGTCATGTACACATCCTCTTCAAGTTTCCCATTAAGGAAAGCTGTTTTGACGTCCATCTGCCAGATTTCATAGTCATGAAATGCAGCTATAGCTAGCAAGATCCTGATGGATTTAAACATAGCTACAGGAGAAAAGGTTTCATCATAGTCAACACCATGAACTTGGCGAAAACCTTTAGCGACTAATCGCCCTTTGTATGTTTGTACATTACCATCCATGTCGGTTTTCTTTTTGAAAACTCACTTGCACCCTATGGGCTTAACCCCTTCGAGTGGGTCAACCAAAGTCCATACTTGGTTTTCATACATGGAATCCATCTCAGATCTCATGGCTTCAAGCCATTTCTCAGAGTCTAGGCTCGTCACCGCTTCTTGATAAGTCATAGGCTCATCTTGATCTATCAGTAGAACGTCACCATGCGTTGTAACTAGAAATCCATATCTCTCAGGTGCTTGGTGTTCCCTTAAAGATCTACGCAGTTGTTGTGTTTCTACAGCAATTACTTGTTCCTCAACCCCTTATGGAACTTGCTGTTGTTTTATCTCTGGTTCAGTGGTATTTTGCGATTCTCGAACTTCATCAAGTTCAATCTTTTTCCCACTTCCTTTTCTAGAAACAAATTCTCTCTCTAGGAAGACACCAGTCCGAGCAACAAGTATTTTGTTCTCAGTGCGATTAAAGAAATAATACCCTTTGGTTTCTTTTGGATACCCCACAAAAATACATTTTTCAGATTTGGATTCAAGCTTAGTAGACGTCTGACGTTTAACATAAGCTTCACAACCCTAAATTTTCATAAAAGACATACTGGGACATTTCCCAGTCCATATCTCATATGGTGTCTTTTGAACCGATTTAGATGGAACACGATTTAGTGTAAAAGCAGCTGTCTCAAGTGCATGTCCCTAAAAGGAAGTCGACAGATCAGCATGACTCATCATGGATCGAACCATGTCTAACAAAGTTTGATTTCTTCTTTCAGAAACTCCATTCCATTGAGGAGTACCAGGAGGAGTAAGTTGTGAGACAATCCCACATTGCTTCAAAAGATCATCAAACTCTAAGCTCATATACTCTCCACCTCGATCAGATTGAAGTGTCTTGATAGTTTTTCCTAGTTGATTTTGTATTTCATTTTTGAATTCCTTGAACTTTTCAAGGGATTCAGACTTATGGCGCATGAGATAGACATACCCATATCTACTGAAATCATCAGTGAAAGTGATGAAGTAATGAAATCCTCCTCTAGCCTATATATTTATTGGCCCACATACATCAGAATGTATTAGGCCCAATAAATCACTAGCTCGTTCACTTTTACAAGTAAAAGGAGACTTAGTCATTTTTCCCAATAAGCAAGATTCACATATTTCAAATTGTTCAAAAACAAATGAATCCAAGAAACCATCTTTATGGAGCTTGGATATGCGTTCCTCACTTATGTGGCCCAAACAACAATGCCATAGATAAGTTTGATTTGAGTCATTTATTTTTGATCTTTTAGTATTTATGTTGTATATGGGATTCATTTGATCTAAAACATAGAGGCCATTATTCGATTGTGCCGAACCATAGAAAACATTATTGAGATAAAAGGAACAACAATTATTCTTAATAATTATCTCAAAACCAATTTTGTCTAAACAAGAAATTGAAATAATGTTTTTAGTCAAACTGGGCACATAATAACAATCCTGTAAACATAAACCAAGTCCACTAGGCAAAGATAAATTATATGTTCCCACAGCTAATGCAGCAACTTTTGCTCCATCTCCAACTCGTAGGTCCATATCTCCTCTAGCCAAAGTCCTACTCCTTTGCAGTCCCTGTACAGAAGTACAAATGTAAGAACCACAACCAGTATCTAATACCCATGAAGTAGTAGTTGATAAATTAATATCAATAACATAAATACCTGAAGCAGACGTTCCGCTTATTTTGGCCTTTTTGACTTCCTCAAGATAGATAGGGCAGTTCCGCTTCCAATGTCCAGTCACATCACAATGAAAACAGTTTCCTTCCTTAGCCACTCCTCCTTTAGGTTTCAATGCAGCCTTTACTTTTCCAGGCTCAGGCCTAGCTTTGCCCTTGGGCTTTGCCAGAACTTTGGCCTTTCCCTTGCCCTTATTATTACAGACCATCAGTATAGGCTTGGGTCCAACCTTTTTCATGTTGCCTTCAGCTGTTCGTAACATACTGAGCAACTGTGGCAGAGTCTTATCAATCTCATTCATATTAAAATTGAGGAAAAACTGGCTGTAGCTATCCGGCAATGATTGCAGAATAACATCAGTGGCCAATTCTTGGCTCAATGGAAACCCAAGCTTAGACAAGCTTTCAATATAGCCAATCATCTTAAGGACATGAGGTCCCACTGGGCTTCCTTCAGCCAGCTTACATTGGAACAGGGCCTTAGAGATATCAACCTCTCTTGCCGTGCTTGCCCCTGATAAAGTTCTTTCAAGTGCTCAATCATTTCATAAGCAACCATGTCCTCATGTTGCTTCTGAAGCTCAGGATTCATAGTGGCAAGCATAAGATATCCAACGTCTACCATGTCATCGATATGCTTCCTGTAAGCATCTCTATCAGCCCTCGAGGCATTAGTGGGTGGCTCGTTAGGAACTGGTTGTTCAATGACATATAATTTCCTTTCTTGTTTGAGGACAATCATCAAGTTACGGAACCAGTCAAGAAAATTTAAGCCATTCAACTTGTCCTTCTCAAGGACTGGTCGCAATGATAGTGTATTTGTGTTTGCAGCCATAATATATCTACAACAATGAAATTATGCGTGTGAAAAATTATCAAATTTATATTAATCATTAAAAGGACTTAATTAAATGATGCTCCCACTATTTTACTACAAAACTAATACCCTCATACGTTAGTTTCGGAAAGGCTTTCTTGAAAAGCATTTCAAGTGGGTTAAGGATCCATATTTCACCTCCTCTTAAGTCAGCTTTGGCTTTACTCTAAAGATTATGGTTATCTAGGTAAGCAACACTTGCTAATTACATCATATGTAACTCCTAAAGTTTGGTGAACAACTCTTGTTGTAATCATCTTATGATTTATCCAAATTAGAATAACCTAGTCAAGTCATTAACCAATTTTAACCTGCGAATATCACTTGTTTATTCTTCGCGTTTAACCAAGATAAATACTAGTACTTCGCTTTAGCAGAACCTACACAGTATTGATCGAGGCCTTAACGAGGGCAAAATTGGAAAGCTATGTTGACTTAAAATTTTAATAGAGGGATTTTATTAAGATCGTTTCATCTCACCAATTATGATTTACTTTAGTCCTTTTAGCCATTTAATTGATCTCATCAATTAATGTGGTTCATTATCATCAAATTTTAACATGTTTAAAATTTGGCATGCTTTAGACATCCATAGCATCTCATACATGAAAAAAGCAATAAATAAATGCAATAGTTATAGCCCAAAAACTAAGGTGGCGCAACCTAAGCCAATGGGAGAACCAAAAGGAAACCTAAAGGTGTAAGCCGGTTTTCAAGCTATCAGTCCACACTGGTTGGCCCATCTTCCATCTCGGCTAGCCCACAGCAACTCTTGCAGATTACAATATGTAGAAACTCATTTTACATACGATGGAGTAAGATGAGAAGAGATATACAAGAGAAATATAAGAGAATAGTAGCAAGGCACGACATTGAGGCCGTATTTATAAAATTACAACTTTTTTTTATCAAATGGGCTGTTGGGCTATAACTATGCATTTCAAACACCGTGCATGTCAAAAATAGCATATACAAATAAACACTTTTGTTAAGGTGTATTAAAACATAACCTTTCAACTTTATGGCCCACCAAGTTTTATTTATTATATATAAAAAAAATACTTTAAGAAGATGGGGGCTGAGGTGGTGAAGGGAACGGGCTGAAGGCCTGCGACCGAAATCGTCCTCAGATCCCCATCCCCAAAAATACGACAGAAGCCGCCCCCGCAGTACGAACCGCATACCCCATTCAAGTAAAACCTCACAATTTGATAACTTTTATCAACATAATCGTGTTTTCGGGATTTTAATCCCTGAGGTTTCATGCCGGAACAACCCTTGTTCCACTAACCAGTTAACTTTTACTGGAAACTGTCAACACCACCGTCGCACCATTATAGATCTGTTAACATTTAACTGTAATAACATAAAACCAAATAGGCCATAACATCATGATTAACATTTAATCCATTGTCAAAAGGAACGGTTATCAGGTTACTATTAAACGATTTAAACAGTCGAAATTTACTAAAATTAAAGCATGCATCTCATACAATTGCATCACCCAAGTATTTAAACCCGAGTCCGTATCACACAAGTGGCTCTGATACCATTATTGGATCGCCGGCACCCCTATGGCGCAGCGAAAAATAAAAATCTGGCGATCCTAACCAGGGATCCATGTGTGAGGAACGAATCGGGGTGAAAGAGGTTGCGAAATTACCTAATGTTTATTCAGAGTAGACAGCAACACCTCAACAACGAGTAGTCTGATCTGCTGTCGAACCAAACCACAATCTATCGTGATTCTGGCCTCTACGTAATCCACCCAGTTGACTACGAACAGAAGGAATCCCCAAAATAGTTTTGAGAGTTATTTTTCTTTAAAGGCTACTAGACTAAAACAAAGAAAAACGGGATTATATATATCCTTTTGTTTTAGGGTTTTTTTTAAGAATTAAATAAATATAATAATATTTTAATCCAAAAATTATAATTACATTAATTATAATATAAGTTCGGTAAACCATATATTTATTTGAATTCTTATGCTAACCAAATTCATGTGCTCACTATACGTACAACAACCTTGTACATAATGTGTTGGAAATTTGATTACCGAATTAAATTAATTCTATAATTAATTTAATTCAAGCGACCCCAAAAACAATACCAACTATGGTTTATTCCGTTCATTTCAACTATAGGGTGTGACCCTGTAGGTTCTTGTAACGTTAGCGGTAACACTAGAACGATTCTAATGCTACGAACAATGAGTGGCATCTAGCAATGCATCATTGCTACCTAAGTCACAAGAGATCATGATTCGACATAACCTTTTTATGATTAACCTTTTATGCAATAATCCTTAAGTCCTTTATCTCTGGATTGGACACAAGTCATGGAATAGCCACACTTGCATTGTCCATTCCATGTTCCTTGATATCTTAAGCAGACTATGATATACAAATAAGTATGACATCTAATATCAACTTATTTGAGCATGGCCATGCATTTCTAGTCTCACTTAATCAAGTGGCCTAAGATATTACTCCCATTATGTAGGAGGGACTTATCCTATATCGACCAACCATATCCCTCTACATAGATTGTGGTATATCCAACATCAGCCTTTATAGAACAACCAGTTACGGTGTACGTTTGACTGTATCAAAATATACAACTCACGATGTTGGGATTATGATGATCTCAAGTCTGAGGATCATATAAATATTAATCATTATGAGTAATGTCGTGACAATTACATAATAATCCAAGAAACATACTCATAACGGGTCAGTCCAATATGTTGTTCTCTAACACACATATTCATGTAATGATTCTGACATTCCATATCAATGACAACTCTTTATCATCAATCAACTACACGTTAGTCTTAATGCATTATCGTTGTCCTATCCAACAATAATACTTGACTAAGGAACTTTTAAGAATAATCATATTATTCTTAGGACATTATTATAAAACAGTTTATTTATATGCACACAAAAGAAATTGAAATAATAATGGTAACGCCTTATATTAATAAACATGATAAATCAAGTATGTTATTACAACCATCTCATGATTGATCTTTGGGCATACTCTAACAAAAGAATCATAAACCTCATCAACTGTGAGAGACTCGCGACTATATAAAATCATATCTCTAAAGGTTGAATAAGACGGGGGCAATGAATAAAGTAGAATCAACCCTAGATATTCCTTATCATACTGAAGCTCCATGGCCTCCAAGTTTGAAAGAATTTCTTTAAACACTGTTAAGTGTTCGTGCACAGATGCACCTTCCTCCAAACGATGACCATAAAGACGCAGCTTCATATGCAGCTTGCTAGTTAGAGTTTTCGACATACATATTTGTTTCAACCTCTTCCATAATACAGCGGCAGTCTTCTCCTTCATCACATCCTGTAAAATTTCGTTAGACAAATGCAGATGTAACTGTATTAACGCCTTTCGATCCTTGCATTTCTTCTCTTCCTCCTTCAATGTTGAAGGCATCTTATTTACCCTAGCAAGGCTTCCTTTAAGTCCATCTATGCAAGAACTGCCTGCATCTTTATTTGCCACAACGCAAATCTGGTGTTGCGATCCAACAGCGAAATTTCGTACTTCAAAGACGTCATTACTGTGATTTGAGATGAACAACCCGGAAGCTCAGATACCAATTTGAGAAAAATATAATGTCGGTAATGACAATATATTGCAAAGAAAAAGAAAAAGAAAAATAAAGAACACACAGATTTTACGTGGAAACCCTTTCGGGAAAAAACCACGGGCAGAGGAGAAGAAAATTCACTATGTCGAATTCAAATTTTAAATTACAAGAGGAGTAGACTATGCCAATTTATAAGCTTGTAAACCTTATTCTAATAAGAGTGAAACTCCTTATTCTAATAATATCAAATAGATGCAGTTTAATAAGGTTTAAAAAACCTTATTTTAAAATAAAATAAAAGAAGTATAATTATATAAGGATTTTACTTTTATTTTATTTTACCACAGTATTTAATTTAAATAAGGATTTGGGTCACTTAATTCTAACATCTATAAATTTTCTTATATTTATAACTCGATCAAGTTTCAAATCATGTGTGGATACACTTTTAACTTTCATGATTCCGTTGAACAGTTTTCATGGAAAAACGTAAAAAGAATAATATATCATAGTGGGATAAGCTCTCTCTTCTTACAAGATTCCACATCAAGTTTTTCAATCAAATGATATAAAATTAATAGAAGTTTCTTGGAAAGATTGATCGACAACGATTTATTTTATAAATAGTTTTCACTTTAGGATTAATGATAGGCTTTCAATTGAGATGTAGTCTAAATAGAATATATTTTTGTGAGTTCTCCTTGTAGCAAATTTTGTCTCCACTACAATTCCATATTAATGATATGCCTACACGACATCTGTTTAAGTTGCTTTCTGTATTTAAAAAGTCACATTATCATATCTTTTTTTGTTAAAGCTTCAAAAAAGTAAAGAAAAGACGATAACAATAAAATGGATGGATTAGGTGCAAGTGAATTAAAATTTAATTTGATTATACATTTATATTTTAGGTCAATTAAGTATGTGTAAATATTTTCAATTAAAATTAAATCTGATTATACACGAAATTTTTTCAGTTTGGTCGCAAAGGAAAGGTAAGTCCATGATTTATCGAGCTTTACATGTGATCTCTCCAATGGATTAGCTTTACCGTCAGAACTAGAAAAGATTCATAATGTCTTTCACGTGTTTCTGTTGTGACGATACTGATTTGACCCTTTACATGTGATCTCTCCAATGGATGTAGAAAATCAGCCTGATCTGTCGTACAGTGAAGAACCGATTAGAATTCTAACTCAAGAGGTGAATGAATTAAGAAATAAGAACATCGCTTTAGTAAAAGTTCTCTGGCAATGACACGGCATGGAAGGAGCCACTTGGAAACCTCAGGAAGCATTGAGAAAGCAATATTCAAACATCTTTTTTGGTAAAATTTTTGGGGAGAAAAATCCCTTTAGGCAGGAAGAGTTGTAACAACCCATTTTCAGTAAAACCAGAACAGTGGTTTTGGGATCACAAATTTGAATTCAAAAAAATTATTTTATTATTATTTTATTACCTATAGTATGATAGTAATACCGTATAAAAATTTTGTTAAGAAATTTTACCATTTACATTCTCAATCTGATAAAAAAGACTAAATTGCGTAAAGTGCAAAAGTTAAGTTCTAATAGCTAAAGGTATTAAATAGCTATAGAAATTTAAAGTGGAAGTCCTTATATGGTAATTAGAAAATTAGGTTTGATAGTGGATTTTAATGGTTTGGGAAGCCATTGTTGAGCTTTTACATTCCAGAACTTATCATTGCTTGATCGGTATGTATTTTGTCCCATTTTTAATGATTTTTATGTTTTCAGGATCGGTGTAGCTTAATCTAGCTAGCCCCGGGACTAATTTGTTAAACTATTAAACTATTATTGTTTTGCCATTTTTGAATACATATGAGTTTTGAAGTTTGATGATAGAAAATGGATGGTTGTTCGATAAAAAAACTTTTGTAAAGGGATTTTTGGTGAAATTGTCAAATAGGGACTAAATTGAAAAATAGTACATATTACATGGTATAATTTGTGAATTAGTGAAATGTTTGGGCTCCTATAAGCGTATAAGATATTTGGTTAGGCTTGGGTAAGGGTAAAATTGCATGAGTTTCATTTTCCGAGCCTAGGGATTAAATTGGAAAGAAATTGAAAGTAGAGGGGCAAAATGGTAATTTTGCCGAAAATATGTTTTGAATTAAATTGAATAAACTATATGTCTAATTGAGTTAAATTTATCCGTATAGATCCAATTAGAACTCGTACGGAGTTAGATTGATGCAAAGAGAAGTCTCGGATTAATCGCTTCCGTATCTATGTATACTCGTCGAGATAAGTTCGTGTGATTAAATTTTGTTTATATGTTTTATGTTGAATTATTTATGAATTGTGAATTGTTATAAATGTACATGGTTGCATATCCAATGAAGTTCGACAAATACCGAGTCCTGTTTGAACTTGAGGAATCCGTAGGATACAAATGACATGTCATTAGGGTTACATTATTTGGTTGAGGTCCTGCATGTGTTGCAAATACTCCAAAACTCGTGAGAGCATACCGATTTATAGCTCATAACAGCATACTGATTTATAGCCCGTGAGAGTATACCAATCTACAGCTCGAGTGAGCATACCGATTTACAGCTTGTATGGGCTAGCACACTATGTGTAAGCTATCCCAGGTATCCAACGGTATTCTAAACGGTTCAACGGGCAATGTTCTGATATGAAACGGTATGAGTTCAGTACGAACTATTACAGGTATACACATGCAATACATCGAAATGATGTTACATGATATATAGATATGTGAAATGGATGATACATGTATATGGAACTTGATAAAATGTTGTGTTCATCCATAATTATTGACTTATATATATGTGTTTACATGGCTAACATGGTTGGTGACTATGTGATTAGGCATTTGGCTAAATTGTGTTGGGATATGCTTTGTTTGCTTACCTATTATGTGACTAAATGGTAAGTTATATTCTATGTTATAAGAACTTAATAAGCTTAAATGCTTACTCTATGTTATTTTCCGTGTTTTATAGTAGATCAGAAGCTCGTTCGAGTTGGAAGCTTGTCAGAGCTATATCTGTAACAACCCGCTTTTAGTGAAATCAAAATAATGGTTTTGGGACCCCAAATCTAAAGTTGAATAATTTATTTTATTATTATTTTATTTCCTATAGCATGATAGTAATACCGTATAAAACTTTCGTTAAGAAATTTTACCGTTTACATGTTCAATTTGATAAAATGACCAAATCACGTAAGTACCAAAGTTGATTTCTAGTAGCTAAATGTATTAAATAGCTATAAAACTTTTAAATGGAAGTCTTTATAAGGTAATTAGACCATAAATGTGTTAGTGGAATATGATGGCTTGGCATATTGTGTAATTTTGATTCATTTTAAAGGTTAATTAAGTAAATAAGTAAAAAAATGATAAGTTAATCAAAATAAAATTTATCATCATCTTCCATTATCATCTTGAACCGATTTTCACAAGAGAAAGAAGCCATTTTTGTGCTCAACATTCGGCCAAGTTTGTATGCTCAATTAGGTATGTATATTTGTCCCATTTTTAATGATTTTTATATTTCAGGGATCGTTGTAGCTTAATCTAGCTAGCCTGGGGACTAATTTGTGAAACTGTTAAACTATTAGGGTTTTACCATTGATGCATGCATATGAGTTTTGATGTTTGATGTTAGAAAATGAATGGTTTTTTTTATAAACAACTTTTGTAAAGAGATTTTTGATGAAATTGTCAATTAGGAACTAAATTGAAAAATAGGAAATATTACATGGTGAAATTATGAAATAATTGAAGTATAGAGCATGCTAAGGACCTATTTGATACTTGGCCATAGTGGGTTGTGATGAAATTGTGTAAATTTTCATTTTTATGAGCTATGGACTAAATTGTAATGAATTAAAAGTATAGGGGCAAAATGGTATTTCTTAAAAAATATGTTTTGGATTAAATTGAATGAATTATATGTTAAATTGGGTTAAATTTATCCGTATAAATCTAGTTAGACCTCGTACGGAGTTAGATTGGGGTAAAGAGAAAATCTTGGATTAATCGCCTCCGTATCTTCGTATACTCGTCAAGGTAAGTTCATGTAATTAAATTGTATTTATATGTTTTTAATTGAAACATATACATGTTATGATCTATTATATATAATCACTGAATGCATATCCAATGACGTACGATGATTACCGAGCTTCGTTTGAACCATAGGAATTCGTAGGATACAAATGATATGTCATTAGGGTTACTAATTTGGCTAACGTCCTGTATGTGTTGTGAACACTCCACCGCTCGTGAGAGCATACCAATTTATAGCTTGTGAGACCATACCGATGTACAACTCAAATGAGCATACTGATTAACAGCTTGTAATAGCTCGTATGAGCATACTTGTACATGAATTGACGACTTAAAGTTATACCGAGTATCCAACGGTATTTTAAATGGTTCAACGGGCAATGTTCTAATGCGAAATGGTATGAGTTCGATACGAACTATTACAGGTATAAACATGAAATACATGGAAATGATGTTACATGATATATAGATTTATGAAATAAATGATACATGTATATGGAATGTGATTAATTGTTGAGCTCATCCATTTTTTTGGTTCATATATGAATTTACATGGCTAATATGGTTGGTGTATATGTGCTTAGGGATTTGGCCAAAATGTGTTGGGTTATGCTTTGTAACTTACCTATTATTTGATCGAATGGTAAGTTAAATTCTAAGTTATACGAACTTACTAAGCTTAAATGCTTAGTCTGTGTTATTTTATGTGTTTTATAGTTAATCGGAAGCTCGTTTAGGTTGGAAGCTTGTCGAAGCTATATCACACTATCTGTTAGAGTATGCCCAAAGATCAATCATGAGATGGTTGTAATAACATACTTGATTTATCATGTTTATTAATATAAGGCGTTACCATTATTATTTCAGTTTCTTTTCTGTGCATATAAATAAACTGTTTTATAATAATGTCCTGAGAATAATATGATTATTCTTAAAAGTTCCTTAGTCAAGTATTATTGTTGGATAGGACAACGATAATGCATTAAGACTAACGTGTAGTTGATTGATGATAAAGAGTTGTCATTGATATGGAATGTTAGAATCATTACATGAATATGTGTGTTAGAGAACAACATATTGGACTGACCCGTTATGAGTATGTTTCTTGGATTATTATGTAATTTTCACGACATTACTCATAATGATTAATATTTATATGATCCTCAAACTTGAGATCATCATAATCCCAACATCGTGAGTTGTATATTTTGATACAGTCAAACGTACACCGTAACTGGTTGTTCTATAAAGGCTGATGTTGGATATACCACAATCTATGTAGAGGGATATGGTTGGTCGATATAGGATAAGTCCCTCCTACATAATTGGAGTAATATCTTAGGCCACTTGATTAAGTGAGACTAGAAATGCATGGCCATGCTCAAATAAGTTGATATTAGATGTCATACTTATTTGTATATCGTAGTCTGCTTAAGATATCAAGGAACATGGAATGGACAATGCAAGTGTGACTATTCCATGACTTGTGTCCAATCCAGAGATAAAGGACTTAAGGATTATTGCATAAAAGGTTAATCATAAAAAGGTTATGTCGAATCATGATCTCTTGTGACTTAGGTAGCAATGATGCATTGCTAGATGCCACTCATTGTTCGTAGCATTAGAATCATTCTAGTGTTACTGCTAACGTTACAAGAACCTACAGGGTCACACCCTATAGTTGAAATGAACGGAATAAACCATAGTTGGTATTGTCTTTGGGGTCGCTTGAATTAAATTAATTATAGAATTAATTTAATTCGGTAATCAAATTTCCAACACATTATGTACAAGGTTGTTGTACGTATAGTGAGTACATGAATTTGGTTAGCATAAGAATTCAAATAACTATATGGTTTACCGAACTTATATTATAATTAATGTAATTATAATTTTTGGATTAAAATATTTTATATTTATTTAATTCTTAAAAAAACCCTAAAACAAAAGGATATATATAATCTCGTTTTTTTTTGTTTGAGTCTAGCAGCCTTCAAAGAAAAATAACTCTCAAAACTATTTTGGGGATTCCTTCCATTCGTAGTCAACTGAGTGGATTACGTAGAGGCCGGAATCACGATAGATTGCGGTTTGGTTCGACAGCAGATCAGACTACTCGTTGTTGAGGTGTTGCTGTCTACTCTGAATAAACATTAGGTAATTTCGCAACCTCTTTCACCCCGATTCGTTCCTCACACATGGATCCCTGGTTAGGATCGCCGGATTTTTATTTTTCGCTGCGCCATAGGGGTGCCGGCGATCCAACACTATCCATCGGCTCTTTTGGCATTTTTGGTTGTTAAATTTTGGTTATAATGGCATGTATAGGTATTTTGGCTAATGTTGGCCTATGTGTTTTGTTGTGACTATGGCCATTTGAATTGATTGTATTTTTTGTATTTTTATTTAAGATAATGGTTTACTTTGACATATATGTGAATAGCTTGATTAAGATGATGGTATTATAGTTTAAGCATGCAAATGATAAGTGACAATATGATGTAAGTGAATATAGTGTTTTGGTGCCTTAGACATATATGAATTATGTGATTATTTGGAGCTAATTCTTGTATGATATATTTGGTATCTTTTTGGTAATGTTTTGAAAGGTAAAACAAGTGACATAATATGGTATAGACTTGGTCAAGCCTTTTTTGAAGAATTGGTCAATGTATGCTCACATTTGAATCTGTTTTGATTTTGTCACTGAGGTGCCTAAGGGCATATTGGTTGTATGAAGTTATACCCTATGAATATATCTTGTTTATGCTTGTTTTGGATGCCTTATTATGGCTTTGTTATATATGAAAAGTTTGTTATTGACAATTTGGGTGAGAAAATGGCTTCTAAAATGGTCTATTTTTGTCCACACAAGCAGAGACACTAGCGTGCATCTTAACCGTGTGTGACACATGGCCATGTGTCCCCTATAGCTTTCAAAGGGTTGCAAGTCAGACTATTACACTGCCTAGCACACGGCCTAGCATAAGGGCGTGTGAGGTTGTTTTCTAAGGGTACACGGCCTAGCACACGGGCATGTGCCTTGGTCATGTGACCAAGTCAGAGAGTTACATAGGCACAGACATGGGCTAGCACACGACCGTGTGTCCCTATTTCGAATGCCACACGGCCTGAGACACAAGCGTGTGTCCTGACCATGTGAGTCACATGGCCTGGCGACACAGCCGTGTGACCCTTGCAGTGTTGAAAATTTTTACTATTTTCTAAAAAATTCTCTAAGCCTTCAATTTAGTCCTGACTTGTTTCTAAAAATTATTTTTGGGCCTCGATAGCTCGTACAAGGGACAATGTGTATATTTTGACTTGGTTTTAATGTGTATATTGATCTGTTATGAAATGTTTGAAATTCTATTCGTTTGTACTGTAAACTACGATAATACTCCGCAACCTAGTTCTGGCAACAGATACGGGTTAGGGGTGTTACATTTATTGGTATCAGAGCTTTGGTTTAGTCAATTCTCGGGCTAAAAATAGTGTGTACGAGTCTAGCTATACATACGATTATTTAACCTGTGATAGTGTGATATCTCCTGACTGTTTGAAACTATTTTCGTATAGCAATGACATCAAACCGAGCTAACACTGATGAAGTAGAGATCAAATCTTAAGCCTCCATTCACAGAGTAGCATCGAGTGGTACAAGGCCCTTATCTGAGGGCCAGGGAAGTGAGGCTAAAGACCCTTCTTCCAGATGATGAATGAATGGTTTATCGAGTTTGTACAGACGAACTTGGCTGCTCAACAACCTCCACTCCCTCCTGCTCCTCAATTGGTTCTCGTTATTCCTTAAGGTTTGGAACCAATCCGTATTAGTAAGCCGTCTATTGATAAGATACGTAAGTACGGGGCTGAAGAATTCTAAGCTCCTGCTGAAGGTGATCCTAAGAGAGCTAAATTTTGGTTAAAGAATACAATCAGGGTTTTTGATGAGTTATCCTGTTCACCGGCCGAGTGCGTTAAATGTGCAGTATCATCATTGAAAGATTTGGCTTACCAGTGGTGGAACACGTTGATTTATGTTGTGCTGAGAGAGTGGATCACCTAGGAATTCTTCCAAACTGAGTTTTGAAAGAAATATATTAGTCAGAGGTTTTTGGATAAAAAACGTAAAGAATTTTTTGAGCTCAAATAGGGTCGTATGATGGTGTGAGTATGAGCGGGAATTTGTTAGATTGAGCAAATATTGCTAGGAGTGTATTCCGATCAAAACTACTATGTGTAAGAGGTTTGAAGAAGTGTTGAATGAAGATATAAAGCTTTTAGTTGGAATTCTTGAGCTGAAAGAATTTGTTGTATTAGTTGATCGAGCACATAAGGCATAGGAGCTAAGTAAAGAGAAAAGATGTGCTGATTTTGAAGCTAGAGACTCGAGAAAGAGATCGACTGGGAAGTCTTATCAGTCAATATGAAAGAAATCAAAAGAATATCACAACCGTTCAATAGCTTCTATGGGATATTCTAATAGAGAGGTGCCTAACGCTCCAGTCTGAAACCTCAGGCTACATCTGTAGCAAGCATGAGTAGTGTTAGAGATGTTTGGATTGAGTGCCAACACTGTAAGAAACCATATTATGGTAAGTGTCGATTAAAGAATAGCTCAAACCATAGACCACTATCTTAGAGATTGCTAGAGAAATTCGAGAAAGAGAAAGTCAAACCATGAGGCCGAGCAATACTACTGCGATAGGTAAACCACCTCGTAATCCTGGAACTTTGAGTGGTAACCGTGGTGTAACAAAAGATTCTGCTGTGAGATCCAAGGCACGAGCACCAGCTAGGCTTATGCTATTTGCGCACGAGAAAATGCTTTTGTGCCAAATGTTATTACCGATACTTTCTCTATTTTTGATCTGATATTACTACATTGATTGATCCGGGATCAACTCATTCATATGTGTGCACGAATTTAGTGTATAGTAAGAATTTACCTATTGAGTCCACTAAATTCGTGGTTAAAGTATCGGACCCCCTAGGTCGGTATGTGCTAGTTGATAAAGTCTGCAAGAACTGTCCTTTGATGACTTAGGGTTATAGTCTTCCGGCTGATTTGATGCTATTATCGTTTGATGAATTTGATGTGATTTTACGCATGGATTGGTTAACTCTACATGATGCGGTTGTAAATTGTAGACGAAAACTTATTGTATTGAAATGTCAAAATAGTGAGACACTTTGTATTGAATTAGATAGTTCAAGTGGGTTGCCTATGGTTATTTCAGCTATGTCAGCACAGAAATATGTAAGAAAAGGTTGTGATGCGTATCTTGCTTATGTTTTGGATTCTAAAGTGTCTGAATCGAAGCTTGAAATAGAACCAGTGGTTTGCAAGTATCCTAATATATTTTCAGAGGAGTTACCTGGATTAAGTCGGCCAGAGAGGTTGAGTTTGCTATTGAACTGGTACTGGGGATATCACCGATATCAATAGCACCTTACAGAATGGCTCCTACTGAGTTGAAAGAGTTGAAAGCACAGCTACAAGAATTAACAGATAGGGGTTTTGCTCGACCCAATTTTTCCCCTTGGGGTGCACCGATTCTGTTCATTAAGAAAAAGGACGAATCAATAAGATTATGTATAGACTACCGTCAACTCAACAAGGTTAAAATCAATAACAAATATCCACTGGCTCAGATTGATGATCTGTTCGATCAGTTGATAGGTGCCACAGTATTCTCGAAGATTGATATTCGTTCTGGTTATTATCAACTACGAGTGAAAGATTCGGATGTACCGAAAACTACATTGAGAACCAGGTACGGACACTATGAATTTCTTGTGATATTGTTTGCTTTAACTAATGCAGCTGCAGTATTTATGGAGTTGATGAACATAATCTTTAGACCATATTTAGATAGATTTTTTGTGGTATTTATTGATGATATTCTAATCTATTCTCGAGACTAGTCCGAGCATTTGAGCATTTGAGAATTGTGTTGTAAACTCAATGAGATAAACAATTGTTTGCTAAATTTAGAAAATGTGAGTTTTGGCTTCGAGAAGTTAGAATTTGAAAGCATCAGAGTTGATCCGAGTAAAATTTTAATAGTTGTTGACTAGAAATCATAGAAAAATGTATTCGAACTCAGAAGTTTACTGGGATTAGTTGGTTATTACCGAAGGTTTGTTAAAGGGTTCTCGATGATGGCTACACCGATGACGCGACTATTACAGAAAGATGTGAAATTTGAATGGTCCGAAGAATGTTAGCAAAGTTTCAATCAGTTGAAAGCACTATTGACTGAAGCACCAAATCTGGTTCAGCCTGAATCGAGTAAAGAATTTTTAATTTTTAGTGACATATCTTTAAATTTTTTAGGTTGTGTTGTGATGCAGGAGGGTAAAGTAATAGCTTATGCTTCCAAATAGTTAAAGCCGCATGAAAAGAACTATCCGACACCTGACTTAGAGTTGGAAGCTATTGTGTTTGCGTTGAAAATTTGGGGACACCATTTGTTCGGCGAAAAATGTCATATATTTACCGATCACAAGAGTTTGAAGTATCTAATGCCGCAAAAATATTTGAATTTGAGACAACGTAGATGACTCGAGCTGCTAAAAGATTATGAGTTGATCATTGATTATTATTTGGGAAAAGCGAATGTAGTTACTGATGCTCTGAGTAGAAAATCTTTAATTGCTCTGCTTGCGATGAATACACGACTGACATTATCTGATGATGGCTCAATTTTAGCCGAGTTAAAAGCTAAATTGATATTTTTACAATAGATTTGTGAAGCTCAGAAATGTGATGACGATTTGTTAGCTAAACGGGTACAGTGTGAGTCAATTTCTAATACCGAATTTTAGATAGGACTTGATGATTGTTTATTGTTTAGAGGTAGATTTTGTATACCGAAGAATCCAGAGCTCATTTAGAGAATCTTACTTGAAGCTCGTAGTGTTAGCTTGTTTGTTCATCAGAGAAGCAATAAAATGTACAATGATTTGCGATAGATGTAGTAGTGGTCGGGAATGAAACACGAGATTTCTCATTTTTTGTCTAAATGCCTAATATGTCAGCAAGTTAAAGCTAAAGATCTGGTACCTTTAGGACTATTACAACCAGTGATGATACCGGATTGGAAATGGGATAGAGTTACTATGGATTTTGTATCGGGTTTACCCTTATCACCGAGAAAGAAAGATGTCATCTGGGTTATCATTGACCATTTGAAAAAGTCTGTACATTTTATTCTAGTACGTACATATTTCTCCTTTGACACATTACCTGAGTTATATATTTCTGAGATTGTCAGATCACATGGAGTGCCAGTCTCCATTATTTCAGATAGAGATCCACAGTTTACATCACGATTTTGGAGAAAGTTACAAGAAGCTCTAGGTAGGCAGTTGTATTTTAGCACTGCATTTCACCTTCAAATTGATGGTCAATCTGAGTGTGTGATTTAAATTCTTGTCGATAGGCTTCGTTGCTATGTATTAGAGTTTGAAGTCAATTGGGAAAAATATTTATCGTTGGTTTAATTCATGTATAACAATAGCTTTTAATCGAGCATAAGGATGCCACCGTATGAGGCTCTATATGGTCGTAGATGTCAAAATCCGTTATACTGGACTGATCTCAATGAGAAGAAGATACACGGGGTTGATTTGATTTGCAAGACTGAATAAAAAGTGAAAGTGATCAGAGGTAGTTTGAAAGCAGCTTCAGATCACCAGAAATCGTACGCAGATCTTAAACGTAAAGACATAGAATTACAAGTCGGGGACAGGGTATTTTTAAAAGTTTCACTCTGGAAGAAAGTTTTTGGCTTTGGTCACAAAGGAAAGCTAAGTCCACGATTTATCGAGCCATATGATATTATTGATAGAATCGGACCTGTTGAGTATGAATTAGCTTTACCTTTGAAACTATAAAAGATTCATAATGTCTTTCACATTTCTATGTTACGACGATACCGATCTGACCTTTCACATGTTATCTCCCCGATAGATGTTGAGATTTAACCTGATATGTCGTACAGTGAGGAACCGATCAGAATTCTAGCACAAAAGGTGAAAGAATTCAGAAACAAAAACATAGCTTTAGTAAAACTTCTCTGGAAATGACATGGTATAGAAGAAGTCACCTGAGAACCCGAGGAAGCTATGAGAAAGCAGTAGTCGAACCTCTATTTTGGTAAGATTTTCAGGGACGAAAATCCCTTTAGGGGGAGAGTTGTAACAACCTATTTTCAGTGAAATTAGAACAGTGGTTTTGAGACCAAAAATCTGAAGTCGAATAATTCATTTGATTATTATTTTATTACCTACAGCATGATAGTAATACCATATAAAGATTTCGTTAAGAAATTTTACCATTTACATGTTTAATTTGATAAAAAGGACTAAATCATGTACACTGCAAAAGTTGAGTTCTAGTAGCTAAAGGTATTAAATAGCTATAAAACTTTTAAATGGTAGTACTTATATGGTAATTAGACCATCAATGTGTTAGTGGAATCTCATGGCTTGGCATTTTGTGTAATTTTGATTCATTTTAAAGGTTAATTAAGTAAATAAGTAAATAAATGATAAGTTAATTAAAATAAATTTATCATCATCTTCCATTAACATCATTAACTGATTTTCATAAGAGAAAGAAGCCATTTTTGTGCTCAACATTCGGCCAAGTTTGTATGCTCAATTAGGTACGAATATTTGTCCTATTTTTAATTAGTTTTATGTTTCCGGGATCGTTATAGCTTAATCTAGCTAGCCCGGGGGCTAATCTGTGAAATTGTTAAACTATTAGGGTTTTACCATTGATGCATGCATGTGAGTTTTGAAGTTTGATGTTAGAAAATTAATGGTTGTTGTTTGATAAACAACTTTTGTAAAGATATTTTTGATGAAATTGTCAATTAGGGACTAAATCAAAAAATAGGAAATATTAAATGGTGAAATTGTGAAATAATTGAATTATAGTGCATGCTAAGGACCTATTTGATACTCGGCCTTAGTGGGTTGTGGTGAAATTGTGTAAATTTTCATTTTTATGAGCTATGGACTAAATTGTAAAGAATTAAAAGTATAGGGGAAAATTGTAGTTTTTCCAAAAATATGTTTTGGATTAAATTGAATCAATTATATGTTTAATTTATTTAAATTTATCTGTATAGATCCAGTTAGACCTCGTACGGAGTTAGATCAGGACAAAGAGAAAGTCTTAGATTAATCGCCTCTGATTCTATGTATACTCGTCGAGGTAAGTTCACGTAATTAAATTGTATTTATATTTTTTAATTGAAATATGTAAATTATATGATTTGTTATATATAACTATCGAACACATATCCAACAACGTTTGATGATTACTAAGCCTCGTTTGAACCATAGGAATCCATATGATACAAATGACATGTCCTTAGGGTTACCGATTTGGCTGAGGTCCTTCATGTGTTGCGGACACTCCACCGCTCGTGAGAGCATGCCGATCTACAGCTCAAATGAGCATATCGATTCAGAGCTTATATGAGCATACTTGTACATGAGTAGACAGATTATAGTTATATGAGCTAGCACATTATGTCTGAGCTATCTCGGGTATCTAACGGTATTCTAAATGGTTCAATGGGCAATGTTCAAATTCGAAATGGTATGAGTTCGATACGAACTATTATAGGTATACACATGAAATACATGGAAAGATGTTACATGATATATATATTTATGAAATGGATGATACATGTTTATGGAATGTGATTAATTGTTGAGCTCATCCATGTTTATTAGTTCATATATGAATTTACATGGTTAATATGGTTGGTGTATATGTGCTTAGGTATTTGGTTGGGTTATGCTTTGTAACTTACCTATTATTTGATCGAATGGTAAGTTAAATTCTAAGTTATATGCACTTACTAAGTTTAGAATTTATCTTAAATTAAAACCAAGTAAAGACGCAAAATCCAGGTCATTTTAGATGCTATTGGCAGCATCATCATACTTTCAATGGTAGTACAACCTAACCTATTCTAGAATTTACCAAAATTTGCAAAGAAATAAATTTGATATCCATTATTTCCTTCTATGCTTTTGGAGCACTATTTTTCTTTCTTTTTGAAGAAGTCTTTCCTTTTTTTACATTCTATCAATTATTCTAATGTGAGCTTCTAATTTTACCGAATAACGATATCGATTTTTGGAACTTCTCAACATATAATTGACATAAAATGTAAAATAATATCATGAATTTTAGTTTCATTTTATGGAATATTTGGTATAATAAATATACGATCAATAACAAAAGATTTGTACTGCATTTAAGAAACATAATTAACTACCTAATTCAAGAAAGGATTAATTTACTAACACAATATTCAATTGTTGAACGTCAAATTTGATCACCTAATTTAATTAGTTTCAGTATTTAATTTCTATGGTTTTTTTCCCTATATATATATGAATTTCATCTAAGAAGAACTTTATTCCAAACCATCTGAAAGGCTAGTAAAGCTTTCCTTTGTAACCTTTTTGCTTCTGTCTTTTTTCTTTTGATTCTATTTTTTTTTTGCAATGGCAAGCTTAGACAAGAAAACTAGAGGAAAGAAAAAAAAATTGAGATTAAGATAATTGAAACTGCGGATGATAGGCTCAACACATTTTTAAAACAACGCACAAAAATTTATAAGAAACTCTTTGAGTTCTCCACTTTATGTGGTGGGGAGATTCTTTTTATTATTTTCTCACTGGCTGTTAAACCTTATTCATTTGGTCATTCTTCTTTTGAATATTTTGCTAAACGCTTTTCAAATGCAAGCCAACCTCTTAATGAAACCATTAATGCTCCTGTTGAGACTTACCGTAAGGTAAGAAAAAACTTCCTTGTACAAGATTTCAACGAGGTCCAAGACCAACTAGATGGAATCAAATAAAAAGAAAAGGTGATTGCAATGGCTAAAAGTCACATCGAACATAAATTTGTCATTGGTGGAAAGCTCCCATTGATCAGCTTAACCTAAGGGAGCTCTACAAACAAGACAAACGCTTCACAGAGTTTAACAACTTGTTCTCTATCACGAGGGGCAAGAAGATTGCACCTATTTCCTCAATCCAGGCTCTGATGAATAAGGATGTCCATTCTGCCTTTCCCCCTAGATATGGCCCTAATCTGCAATAGTTTTGTACTTTATCTTTTATTTTTCTTAGGTGAGCCAGTATTGGGAGTCCTCAAGGCATAAACGGACATGTTCGTGTAGCCAGCCAACATATGGTCTATGGTCTCTATTGTACCATTCCCGAGCCTTGATTATTTAGGGTTTAGGGCTATTTCTACTCAAATTATCATGGTTTGTTCTATTTGCTTTTAGAAAATTTGTGATTAATATAATTATTGCATCCTGTTTTTCTAACATTTGAGATCAAGGCTATGAATTTCATTATATTTATAACCCGATCAAGTTTCAATTCATGCGTGGATACACTTTACACTTTCATGATCCAGTGAAAAAGTTTTCATGCAACGTAAAAAGAAGAATATATCATAGTGGGATATGATCTCTCTTCTTACAAGATTCCACGTCAAGTTTTGCAACCGAATGATATAAAATTAATAGAAATTTCTTGGAAAGATTTATTGAAAACAATTTATTGTAGCAATAGTTTTCACTTTAGGATTAATGATAGGCCTTCAATGCAGATGGAGTCTAAATAGAATATATATTTTTTGGAGTTCTCCTTGTAGCGAATTTTGTCTCCCTTACAATTCCATATTAATGATATGCCTACACCACATCTTTTTAATTTGCTTTATTTATTTAAAAAGGCACATTTTCATACCCTTTTTTGTTACAGCTTCAAAATAGAAAAGAAAAGTCGATAACAATAAAATGCATTCATTAGGTCTAAGTGAATTAAAATTAAATCTAATTATACATTTGTATTTTAGGTCTATTATGTAGGCGAAAATATTTTCAATTATCATTAAATAAAAAATGTAAAATTTTTAAAATAATTTAAATGTTATATATTTATTTTTTAAGTAATAAAACGGAGAGGGCATAACGAATTGTTCGACAAAAATAAACTAAATTTTATATTTAGATATATTTTACGTGTAAGGAATTTTTAAATCCATTTTAACCATATATTTTATTAAATTAGGATAATGTTGTGTTCTGTTGTTATGTTATTGTCATTTGCATAATAGAAAAGAGCTAAATTATTCAATAAATGTAAAAATTATTGCAATAAGACAATTAAAGCCGATGAATATTGTTCTTGTACCTCCAACCAATCAACACCATGAAAAATGGGAAATAAATTGATTATGAGAACAAATCGACACACTTTATCTATCCTCGTGGATTAAGATTTTTGTGCACAGAAAATCTTAAATTAGGTAACCCTATTCAGAGTGAAATTATTTAATTTTAGGTGCTCAACATTTATTCAACAACTTGCTCTTACTACAATGCACAGAAATAGTAGCAATTGAATTCTTGAAGCCCAGAACAATTTTATTTTCTTAATTTATCCTTCTCTATACAACTCTGATGTAGACATTGCTATATTTCATTTCTCCTAAAATAAAGCCAAGTAAAGACGCAAATTTTGGGTCATTTCAGATGCTATTGGCAACATCATCATACTTTCAATGGTAGTACTACCTAACTTATTCTAGAATTTACCCAAATTTGCAAAGAAATAAATTATTCAACAATTCTAAAAATTATTGCAATAAGACAATTAAAACCAATTAACATCTTTCTTGTACCTCCAACCAATGAACACCAAGAAAAATGGGCAATAAATTGATTATAAGAACAAATCGACACACTTTATCTTTCCTCGTGGATTAAGATTCTAGTGCATGGAAAACCCTAAACTAGGTAACCCTATTCAGAGTGAAATTGTTTAATTTTAGGTGCTCAATATTCATTCAACAACTTGCTATTACTGCAATTCGCAATAACAGTAGGAGTTGAATTCTTAAAGCCCAGAACAATTTTATTTTCATAGTTTATTCTTCTCTATATAACTCTGATGTAGACATCGCGATAATTAATTTATCATAAAATAAATCTGAGTAAATACGCAAAATCAGGGTCATTTCAGATGCTATTGGCAACATCATCATACTTTCAATGGTAGTACAAACTAACCTATTCTAGAATATACCAAAATTTGGAATGAAATAAATTTGATATCCCTTATTTCCTTATATGGTCTTGGAGCATTAATTTTCTTGATTTATGTAGAAGTGTTTCCGTTTTTGGACATTCTATCAGTTATTCCAATTGAGCTTCTAATTTTACGGAATAACGGTATCAGTTTTCGGTACTTTTCAACATATAATTGACTTAAAATGTACCATAATATCATGAATTTTTGTTTCATTTATGGCATATTTGATATAATATTTATACGATCAATAACACAACATTTATACTGCATTCAAGAAACATATTTAAGTACCTAATTCAGGACTAGATTTATTTACTAACACGATACTCAATTATTGAACGTCAAATTTGATCACCAAATTTAATTAGTTTCGACATTTAATTTCTAGGTTTTTTATTTGCCTATATATATATGAATTTCATCCATGAAGAATTTCTTTTTCTTTTGATCTTTTTGCAAAGGCCAGCTCAGACAAGAAAACTAAAGGAAAGTAAAAAATTGAAATTAAGAGCATTGAAAATGCGAATGATAGGCTCATCACATTTTCAAAACGACGCACAGGAATGTAGAAGAAAATTTCTGACTTCTCCGCTTTATGTGGTGGGGAGATTTTTTATTTATTTATTTTCTTACCAACTGGTAAACCTTACTCGTTTGGTCATCCTTCTATTGAATCTGTCCCTAAACGCTTTTCAAAAGGAAGCCAACCTCTTTAGGAAACCACTGATGCTCCTATTGAGACTTAGCGTAAAGAAAGAATCAACTTGCTTGTACAATATTTCAACCACGTCCAAGACCAACTATATGTAATAAAAGAAAAAAAAAGGAGATTGATTTGGCGCAATGGTTACATGGAACAGAAATTCGTCATTGGTGGAAAGCTCCCATTGATCAGCATAACCTAAAGGAGCTTTACAAACAAGACGAACACTTTGCAGCGTTTAACAACTTGATCTCTATCATAAGGGACAAGAAGATTGCACCTATTTCTTCAATGCAGGCTCCGATGGATGAGGATGTCCCTTCTGCCTTCCCCCAGATATGGCCCTAATCTGCAATAGTTTTGTACTTCATTGTCCACGATGTTAAATGTTATTTTATTATTTTATCTTTTATGTTTGTCAGGCGAGCCAGTATTGGGAGTCCTCAAGGCATACACAGACATGTTCGTGTAGCCAGCTAACATATGGTCTATGGTTTCTATTGTACCATTCTCGAGCCTTGACTATTTATGGTTTAGGCCTATTTCTGTTCAAATTATCATGGTTTGTTCTATTTGCCCTTAGGAAACTGGTGATTAATAAAATTGTTGCATCCTGTTTTTCTAGCCTTTGAGATCAAGGCTATGAATTTCCTTATATTTATAACCCGATTAAATTTCAATTCATGCGTGGATACACTTTTTAGTTTCATGATCCCGTGAAAAATTTTCATGCAACGTAAAAAGAAGAATATATCATACTGGGATATGCTTTCTCTTCTTACAAGATTCCATGTCAAGTTTTGCAACCGAATGATATAAAATTAATAGAAATTTCTTGGAAAGATTTATCAAAAACGATTTATTGTATCAATAGTTTTCACTTTAGAATTAATGATAGGCCTTCAATGCAGATGGAGTCTAAATAGAATATATACTTTTGGGAGTTTTCCTTGTAGCGAATTTTGTCTCCCCTACAATTCCATATTAATGATATGCCTACACCACATCTTTTTAATTTGCTTTATTTATGTAAAAAGTCACATTTTCATATACTTTTTTGTTAAAGCTTCAAAATAGAAAAGAAATGTCGATAACAATAAAATGCATGCATTAGGCGCAAGTGAAGTAAAATTAAATGTAATTATACATTTGTATTTTAGGTATATTACGTAGGCGTAAATATTTTAAATTATCATTAAATAATAAATGTAAATATTTAAAAATAATTTAAATGTTATTTATTTATTTTTTAAGTAATGAAAAGGAGAGGGCATAACGAATTGTCCGAAAAAAATAATCGAAATGTTATGTTTAGATATATTTTACGTGTAAGCAATTTTTAAATCCGCTTTAACCATATATTTTATTTAATTAGCATAATAATGAGTTTTATTATTATATTATTGTCATTTCCATAATAGAAAAGAGCTAAATTGTTCAACAATTGTAAAAATTATTGCAATAAGACAATTAAAACAAATGAACATCGGTCTTGTACCTCCAACCAATGAACACCATGAAAAATGGGCAATAAACTGATTATGCATACAAATTGATACACTTTACCTTTCCTCGTGGATTAGGATTTCTATGCATGGAAAATCCTAAACTAGGTAACCCTATTTAGAGCAAAATTGTTTAATTTTAGGTGCTCAACATCCATTCATCAACATGCTATTACTGTAATTCGCAATAACAGTAGGAGTTGAATTCTTAATGCCCAGAACAATTTTATTATCGTAATTTATTCTTCTCTACATGACTCTGATTCAGACATTGCAATTTCATTTGTCGTAAAATAAAGACAAGTAAATACGCAAAATCAGGGTCATTTCAGATGCTATTGGCAACATCATCATACATTCAAGGGTAGTACAACCTAACCTGTTCTAGAATATACCAAAATTTGGAATGAAATAAATTTGATATCCCTTATTTCCTTATATTGTTTTGGAGCATTAATTTTCTTGATTTATGTAAAACTGTTTCCGTTTTTGGACATTCTATCAGTTATTCCAATTGAGCTTCTAATTTTACGGAATAACGGTATTGGTTTTCGGTACCTCTCAACATATAATTGACTTAAAATGTACCATAATATCATGAATTTTTGTTTCATTTATGGCATATTCGATATAATATATATACGATCAATAACACAACATTTATACTGCATTCAAGAAACATATTTAAGTACCTAATTCAGGACTAGATTTATTTACTAACACGATATTCAATTGTTGAACGTCAAATTTGATAACTTAATTTAATTAGTTTCAGCATTTAATTTCTAGGGTTTTTATTTGCCTATATACATATATGAATTTCATCCACGAAGAATTTTATTCCAAACCATATGAAAGGCTAGTAAAGCTTTCCTTTGTAACTTCTTTTCCTCTTTCTTTCCTCTTTTGATCTTTTTTGCAATGGCAAGCTTAGACAAGAAAACTAAAGGAAAGCAAAAAATGAGATAAAGATAATTTAAAATGCGGATGATAGGCTCATTGCATTTTCAAAATGACGCACATGAATTTATAAGAAAATCTCTGAGTTCTCCACTCTATGTAGTGGGGAGATTATTTTTATTATTTTCTCACCGGCTGGTATACCTTATTCGTTTGGTCATCCTTCTGTTGAATCTGTCGCTAAACGCTTTTCAAACACAATCCAACATCTTTAAGAAACCACTGATGCTCATGTTAAGACTTACCGTAAGGAAAGAATCAACTTGCTTGTACAAGATTTCAATGATTTCCAAGAGCAACTAGATGTAATAAAAGAAAAACAAAAGGAGATTGCTTTGGCCCAATGGTCTCATGGAACAGAAATTTGTCATCGGTGGAAATTGCCCATTGATAAGCTTAACCTGAGGGAGCTCTATGAACAAGATGAACACTTCGTAGAGTTTAACAACTTGATCTCTATCACAAGGGACAAGAAGATTACAGCTATTTCCTCAATGCAGGCTCCGATGGATGAGGATGTCCCTTCTGCATTTCCCCCTGGATATGGCCCTAATATGCAATAGTTTTGTACTTCAATGTCAACGATGTTAAATGTTATGTTTTTAATTTATCATTTATGTTTATTAGGTGTGCCAGTATTGGGAGTCCTCAAGGCATACACAGACGTGTTCATGTAGCCTGCCAACATATGGTCTATGGTCTCTAATGTACCATTCCTGAGCCTTGACTATTTAGGGTTTAAGGCTATTTCTGTTCAAATTATTATGGTGTGTTCTATTTTCTTTTAGTAAACCGGAGATTAGAAAAAGCATCCTGTTTTTCTAACCTCTGAGATCAATGATGTGAACTTCCTTGTAGTTATAACCCGATCAAGTTTCAATTCATGCGTGGGTACACTTTCCACTTTCATGATCCCATTAAAAAGGTTCATGCTAAGTAAGAAGAAGAATATATCATAGTGGGATATGCTCTCTCTTCTTACAAGATTCCACGTCCAGTTTTGGAACCGAATGATATAAAATTAATAGAAATTTCATGGAAAGACAGATCAACAACAATTTATTGTATAAATAGTTTTCACTTTAGGAATAACGATAGGCCTTCAATGCAAATGGAGTCTAAATAGAATATATATTTTTGGGAGTTCTCCTTGTAGCAAATTTTGTCTCCCCTATAATTCCATATTAATGATATGCCTCTACTGCATCTTTTTAATTTGCTTTATTTATTTAAAAAGGCACATTTTCAAATCCATTTTTGTTAGAGCTTCAAAGTAGAAAAGAAAAGTCGATAACAATAAAATGCATGCATTAGGTCTAGGTGAATTAAAATTAAATCTGATTATACATTTGTATTTTAGGGCTATTACGTAGAAGTAAATATTTTCAATTATCATTAACTAAAAAAAGAAAATATTTGACAATAATTTAGATGTTATTTATTTATTTTTTTAAGTAATAAAAAAGAAAGGGCATAACAAATTGTCCGACAAAAATAATCTAAATGTTATGTTTAGATATACTTTACGTGTAAGCAATTTTTAAAACCGCTTTAACCATATATTTTATTAAATTAGGATAATGTTGAGTTCTATTGTTATGTTATTGTCATTTGCATAATAGAAAAGAGCTAAATTACTCAAAAAATGTAAAAATTATTGAAACAAGACAATTAAAATCAATGAACACCGTTCCTGTACCTCCAACCAACGAACACCATGAAAAATGGGAAATAAATTGATTATCAAAAAAAATTGACACACTTTATCTTTCCTCATGGATTAGGATTTTTGGGCATGGAAAATCCTAAACTAGGTAACCCTATTCAGAGTGAAATTGTTTAATTTTAGGTGCTGAACAGTCATTCAACAAATTGATGTTACTGCAATTTGCAATAACAGTAGGAGTTGAATTCTTAAAGCCCAAAACAATTTTATTTTCTTAATTTATTCTTCTCTAAATAACTCTGATGCAGACATTGCGATATTTCATTTATCGAAAAGTAAAGCAATGTAAAGACGCAAAATCTGGGTCATTTCAGATGCTATTGGCAACATCATCATACTTTCAATGCTAGTACAACATAACCTATTCTACAATTCACCAAAATATGCAAAGAAATAAATTTCGTATGCCTTATTTCCTTAAATGGTTTTGGAGCATTATTTTTCTTGATTTATGTAGAAGCCTTTCCATTTTTGGACATTATATCAATTATTCTAATTGAACTTCTAACTTTATCGAATAACGGTATCAGTTTTCGGTACTTATCAACATATAATTGACTTAAAATGTACCATATACGATCAATAACAAAACATTTATACTGCATTAAGGAAACACATTTAACTACCTAATTCAGGACTATATTTATTTACTAACGCGATATTCAATTGTTGAACGTAAAATTTGATCACCTAATTTAATTAGTTTCAGCATTTAATTTCTAGGGTTTTTATTTGCCTATATATATATGAATTTCATCTAAGAAGAATTTCAGTCCAAACCATCTGAAAGGCTAGTAAAGCTTTCCTTTGTAACTTTTTTGCTTCTTTGTTTTTTCTTTTGATCTTTTTGCAATGGCAAGCTCAGACAAGAAAACTAAAAGAACGAAAAATTGAGATTAAGATCATTGAAAATACAGATGACAGGCTCATCCCATTTCCAAAACGACGCACAGGAATTTATAAGAAAATCTCTATGTGAGATTAAGATCATTGAAAATACAGATGACAGGCTCATCCCATTTTCAAAATGATGCACAACAATTTATAAGAAAATCTCTATGTTCTCCACTCTTTGTGGTGGGGAGATGCTTTTTATTATTTTCTCACCGGCTGGTAAACCTTATTCGTTTGGTTATCCTTCTGTTGAATCTGTCGCTAAAAGCTTTTCAAACTCTAGCCAATATCTTGAGGAAACCACTGATGCTCCTGTTGAGACTTACCGTAAGGAAAGAACGAACTTGCTTGTACAAGATTTCAATGATGTTCAAGAGCAATTAGACGTAATAAAAGAAAAACAAAAGGATATTTCTTTGGTCCAACGGTCAGATGGAACAGAAATTTGTCATTGGTGGAAAGGTCCTATTGACCAGCTTAACCTGAAGGAGCTCTATGAACAAGACGAACGCTTCGCAGAGATTAACAACTTGATCCCTATCATGAGGGACAAGAAGATTGCAACTATTTCCTCAATGCAGGCTCCGATGGATAATGATGTCCCTTCTGCCTCTCCCTCCAGATATGGCCCTAATTTGCAATAGTTTTGTACTTCAATGTCCACGATGTTAAATGTTATTTTATTTTTTATCTTTTATGTTTGTTAGGCGTGCCAATATTGAGAGTCCTCAAGGCATAAACGGTCGTGTTCGTGTAGCCGTCCAAAATATGGTCTATAATTTCTATTGTACCATTCCCGAGCCTTGACTATTTAGGGTTTAGGGCTATTTCTGTTCAAATTATCATGGAGTGTTCTATTTGCTTTTAGTAAACTGGTGATTAATAAAATTGTTGCATCATGTTTTTCTAACCTCTGAGATCAAGGATGTGAATTCCCTTATATTTATAACCCGATCAAGTTTCAATTCATGCGTGGATACACTTTTCACTTTCATGATCCTGTTAAAAAGTTTTCATGCAAAGTAAGAAGAAGAATATATCATAGTGGGATATGCTCTCTCTTCTTACAAGATTCCACGTCAAGTTTTGGAACCGAATGATATAAAATTAATAGAAATTTCTTGGAAAGACTGATCGACAACGATTTATTGTATAAATAGTTTTCACTTTAGGATTAATGATAGGATTTCAATGCAAATGGAGTCTAAATAGCATATATTTTTTTGGGAGTTCTCCTTATAGAGAACTTTTCTCCTCTACAGTTCCATATTAATAATATGCCTACACCACATCTTTTTAATTTGCTTTATTTATTTAAAAAGGAACATTTTCATATCCTTTTTTATTAAAGCTTCAAAATAGAAAGGAAAAGTCGATAACATTAAAATGCATGCATTAGGTGCAAGTGAATTAAAATTAAATTTGATTATACATTTGCATTTGAGGTCTATTACGTAGAAGTAAATATTTTCAATTATCATTAGATAAAAAATTAAAACTTTGACAATAATTTAAATGCTATTTCTTTATTTTTTAAGTAACAAAAAGGACAGGGCATAACAAATTGTCACGCAAAAATAATCTAAATGTTATGTTTAGTTTACGTGTAAGCAATTTTTAAATCTACTTTAACCATATATTTTATTTAATTAGGGTAATGTTGAGTTCTATTTTTATGCTATTGTCATTTGCATAATAGAAAAGAGCTAAATTACTCAACAAATGTAAAAAATTATTGCAATAAGACAATTAAAACCAATGAACACCGTTCCTATACCTCCAACCAACAAACACCATGAAAAATGGGAAATAAATTGATTATGAGAAAATATCGACACACTTTATCTTTCCTCCTGGATCAAGATTTTTGGGCATGGAAAATCCTAAACTAGGTAACCCTATTCAGAGTGAAATTGTTTAATTTTAGGTGCTCAACATTCATTCAACAACTTGCTGTTACTGCAATTTGCAATAACAGTAGGAGTTGAATTCTTAAATCCCAAAACAATTTTATTTTCTTAATTTATTCTTCTCTAAATAACTCCGATACAGACATTGCGATATTTCATTTATCGAAAAATAAAGCCAAGTAAAGACACAAAATCTGGGTCATTTCAGATGCTATTGGCAACATCATCATACTTTTAATGCTAGTACAACCTAACCTATTCTAGAACTCACCAAAATTTGCAAAGAAATAAATTTGATATCCCTTATTTCCTTATATGGTTTTGGAGCATTATTTTTCTTGATTTATGTAGAAGTCTTTCCGTTTTTGGACATTAAATCGGTTATTCTAATTGAACTTCTAATTTTACCGAATAACAGTATCAGTTTTCGGTACTTTTCAACATATAATTGACTTAAAATGTATCATAATATCATGAATTTTTGTTTCACTTATGGGATATTCGATATAAGATATATACGATCAATAACACAACATTTATACTGCATTCAAGAAACATATTTAACTACCTAATTCAGGACTAGATTTATTTACTAATGCGATATTCAATTGTTGAACGTCAAATTTGATGACTTAATTTAATTAGTTTCAGCATTTAATTTCTAGGGTTTTTATTTGCCTATATATATATATGAATTCTATCCAAGAAGAATTTCAGTCCAAACCATCTGAAAGGCTAGTAAAGCTTTCCTTTGTAACTTTTTTGCTTCTTTCTTTTTTCTTTTCATCTTACTGTAATGGCAAGCTAAGACAAGAAAACTAAAGCAATGAAAAAAATTGAGATTAAGATCATTGAAAATACAGATGATAGGCTCATCGCATTTCCAAAACAATGCACAGGAATTTATAAGAAAATCTGTGTTCTCCACTTTATGTGGTGGGGAGATTCTTTTTATTATTTATTCATCAGCTGGTAAACCTTATTCGTTTGGTCATCCTTCTGTTGAATCTGTCACTAAACGCAAGCCAACGTCTTGAGGAAACCACTGATGCTCCTATTGAGACCTGCCGTAAGGAAAGAATGAACTTGCTTGTACAAGATTTCAATGATGTTCAAGACCAACTAGACGTAATAAAAGAAAAACAAAAGGAGATTGCTTTGGCCCAACGGTCACATTGAACAGAAATAAGTCATTGGTGGAAAGCTCCTATTGATCACCTTAACCTGAGGGAGCTCTATGAACAAGACGAACTCCTCGCAGAGTTTAACAACTTGATCCCTATCACAAGGGACAAGAAGGTTGCAGCTATTTCCTCAATGCAGGCTCCCATGGATTTGGATGTCCCTTCTGCCTCTCCCCCCAAATATGGCACTAATTTGCAATAATTTTGTACTTCAATGTCCATGATGTTAAATATTATTTTATTGTTTTATCTTTTATGTTTGTTAGCCGTGTCACTATTGGGAGTCCTCAAGGCATACACGAACGTGTTCGTGTAGCCATCCAAAATATGGTCTATGATCTCTATTGTACCATTCCCGAGCCTTGACTATTTAGGGTTTAGGGCTATTTCTGTTCAAATTATCATGGTGTGTACTATTTCCTTTTAGTAAACTGGTGATTAATAAAATTGTTGCATCATGTTTTTCTGAGATCAAGGATGTGAATTTCCTTATATTTATAACCCGATCATGTTTCAATTCATGCATGGATACACTTTTCTCTTTCATGATCCTGTTAAAAAGTTTTCATGCAAAGTAAGAGGAAGAATATATCATAGTGGGATATGCTCTCTCTTCTTACAAGATTCCACGTCAAGTTTTGGAACCGATTGATATAAAATTAATAGAAATTTCTTGGAAAGACTGATCGACAACGATTTATTGTATAAATAGTTTTCACTTTAGGATTAATGATAGGACTTCAATGCAAATGGAGTCTAAATAGCATATATTCTTTTGGGAGTTCTTCTTGTAGCGAATTTTGTCTCCCCTACAATTCCATATTAATGATATGCCTACACCACATTTTTTTAATTTGCTTTATTTATTTAAAAAGGCACATTTTCATATCCTTTTTTGTTAAAGCTTCAAAATAGAAAGGAAAAGTCGATAACAATAAAATGCATGCATTAGGTGTAAGTGAATTCAAATTAAATCTGATTATACATTTGTATTTGAGGTCTATTACGTAGAAGTAAATATTTTCAATTATCATTAGATAAAAAATTAAAACTTTGACCATAATTTAAATGTTATTTATTTATTTTTTAAGTAATAAAAAGGACAGGGCATAACAAATTGTCCGACAAAAATAATCTAAATGTTATGTTTAGTTATATTTTACGTGTAAGCAATTTTTAAATCTACTTTAACAATACATTTTATTAAATTAGGGTAATGTTGAGTTCTACTTTTATGTTATTGTCATTTGCATAATAGAAAAGAGCTAAATTACTCAACAAATGTAAAAAAATTATTGCAATAAGACAATTAAAACCAATGAACATCGTTCCTGTACCTCCAACCAATGAACACCATGAAAATTGGGAAATAAATTGATTATGAGAAAAAATCGACACACTTTATCTTTCCTCCTGGATTAAGATTTTTGGGCATGGAAAATCCTAAACTAGGTAACCCTATACAGAGTGAATTTGTTTAATTTTAGGTGCCCAACATTCATTCAACAACTTGCTATTACTGCAATTTGCAATAACAGTAGGAGTTGAATTCTTAAAGCCCAAAACAATTTTATTTTCTTAATTTATTCTTCTCTAAATAACTCTGATGCAGACATTGTGATATTTCATTTATCGAAAAATAAAGCCAAGTAAAGACATAAAATCTGGGTCATTTCAGATGCTATTGGCAACATCATCATACTTTCAATGCTAGTACAACCTAACCTATTCTAGAATTCACCAGAATTTGCAAAGAAATAAATTTGATATCCCTTATTTCCTTATATGGTTTTGGAGCATTATTTTTCTTGATTTATGTAGAAGTCTTTCCGTTTTTGTACCTTATATCGGTTATTCTAATTGAACTTCTAATTTTACTGAATAATGGTATCAGTTTTCGGTACTTTTCAACATATAATTCACTTAAAATGTACCACAATATCATGAATTTTTGTTTCATTTATGGCATATTCGATATAATATATATACGATCAATAACACAACATTTATACTGTATTCAAGAAACAAATTTAACTACCTAATTCAGGCCTAGATTTATTTACTAACACGATATTCAATTGTAGAACGTCAAATTTGATCACCTAAGTTAATTAGTTTCATCATTTAATTTCTAGGGTTTTTATTTGCCTATATATATATGAATTTCTTCCAAGAAGAATTTTAGTCCAAACCATCTGAAAGGCTAGTAAAGCTTTTTTCTTCTTTCTTCTTTCTTTTTTCTTTTGATATGTATGCAATGGCAAGCTCAGACAATAAAACTAAAGGAATGAAAAAATTAAGATTAGGATCATTGAAAACACAGATGATAGGCTCATCCCATTTCCAAAACGATGCACAAGAATTTATAAGAAAATCTTTGTGTTCTCCACTCTATGTGGTGAGGAGATTCTTTTTATTATTTTCTCACTAGCTGGTAAACCTTATTCGTTTGGTCATCCTTCTGTTGAATCTGTCGCTAAACGCTTTTCAAACGCAAGCAAACATCTTGAGGAAACCACTGATGATCCGTTTGAGACTTACCGTAAGGAAAGAATGAACTTGCTTGTACAGAATTCCAATGATGCTCAAGATCAACTAGACATAATAAAAGAAAAACAAAAAGAGATTGCTTTGGCATAACAGTCACATGGAACAAAAATTCGTCATTGATGGAAAGCTCCTATTGATCAGCTTAACCTAAGGGAGCTCTATGAACAAGACGAACGCTTCGCAGAGTTTGATAACTTCATCCCTATCACGAGGGACAAGAAGATTGCAGCTATTTCCTCAATGCAGGCTGCGATGGATGAGGATGTCCCTTCTGCATTTCCCCCTAGATATTGCCCTAATCTGCAATACTTTTGTACTTCAATGTCCAAAATGTTAAATGTTATTTTATTGTTTTATCTTCAATGTTTATTAGGCGTGCCAGTATTGGGAGTCCTCAAGGCATACACGGACGTGTTCATGTAGCCGTCCAACATATAGTCTCTGATCTCTATTGTACCATTCCCGAGCCTTGACTATTTAGGATTTAGGGCTATTTCTGTTCAAATTATCATGGTGTGTTCTATTTGCTTTTAGTAAACTGGTGATTAATAAAATTGTTGCATCATGTTTTTCTAACCTATGAGATAAAGGATCTAATTTTCCTTATATTTATAATCCGATCAAGTTTCAATTCATGCGTGGATACACTTTTCACTTTCATGATCCCGTTAAAAAGCTTTCATGCAATGTAAGAAGAAGAATATATCATAGTGGGATATGATCTCTCTTCTTACAAGATTCCACGTCAAGTTTTGTAACCAAATGATATAAAATTAATAGAAATTTCTTGGAAAGACTGATCGACAACAATTTATTGTATAAATAGTGTTCACTTTAGGATTAATGATAGGACTTCAATGCAAATGGAGTCTAAATCGCATATATTCTTTTGGGAGTTCTCCTTGTAGCGAATTTTGTCTCCCCTACAATTCTATATTAACGATATGCCTACATCACATCTTTTTAATTTGCTTTATTTATTGAAAAAGGCACATTTTCATATATTTTTTTGTTAAAGCTTGAAAATAGACAGGAAAAGTTGATAACAATAAAATGCATGCATTAGGTGCAAGTGAATTAAAATTAAATTTGATTATACATTTGTATTTTAAGGCTATTACGTAAAAGTAAATATTTTCAATTATCATTAGATAAAAAATTAAAACTTTAACAATAATTTAAAAGTTATTTATTTATTTTTAAGTAATAAAAAGGACAGGCCATAACAAATTGTTAGGCAAAAATAATCTAAATGTTATGTTTAGATATATTTTACGTGTAAGTAATTTTTAAATCTGCTTTAACCATATATTTTATTAAATTAGGATAATGTTGAGTTCTATTGTTATGTTATTGTTATTTCGATAATAGAAAAGATCTAAACTACTCGGCAAATGTAAAAATTATTGCAATAAGACAATTAAAACCAATGAACACCATTCCTGTACCTCCAACCATCGAACAACATCAAAAATGGGAAATAAATTGATTATGAGAAAAAATCGACACATTTTATCTTTCCTCGTGGATTAAGATTTTTGCGCATGGAAAATCCTAAACTAGGTAACCCTATTCAGAGTGAAATTGTTTAATTTTAGGTGCTCAACATTCATTCAACAACTTGTAGTAATTGCAATTTGCAATAACAGTAGGAGTTGAATTCTTAAAGTCCAAAACAATTTTATTTTCTTAATTTATTATTCTCTAAATAACTCTGATGCAGACATTGCGATATTTCATTTATCAAAAAATAAAGCCAAGTAAAGACGCAAAATCTGGGTCATTTCAAATGCTATTGGCAACATCATCATACTCTCAAATGTAGTTCAACCTAACCTATTCTAGAATTTACCAAAATTTGCAAAGAAATATATTTGATGTCCCTTATTTCCATAAATGGTTTTGGGGCATTATATTTCTTGATTTAAGTAGAAGTCTTTCTATTTTTGGACATTATATCAGTTATTCTAATTGCGCTTCTAATTCTACCAAACAACGGTATCAGTTTTTGGTACTTTTCAACATATAATTGACATAAAATGTACAATAATATCATGAATTTTTGTTTCATTTATTGTGTATTCGATATAATATATATACAATCAGTAAAACAACATTTATACTGCATTCAAGAAACATATTTAACTACCTAATTCAGGAATAGATTTATTTACTAACACAATATTCAATTATTGAACATCAAATTTGATCGCTTAATTTAATTAGGTTCAGCATTTAATTTCTAGACTTGTATTGATTCTGTCGCTAACGCTTTTCAAATGCAAGCTAACATCTTGACGAAACCACTAATGCTCCTGTTGAAACTTACCGTCAGGAAAGAATCAACTTGCTTGTACAAGATTTTAATGATGTTCAAGACCAATTAGATGTAATTAAATAAAAACAAAAGGAGATTGCTTTGGCCCAACGGTCACATGGAAAAGAAATTCGTCGTTGTTGGAAAGCTCCCATTGATCAGCTTAACCTGAGGGAGCTCTATGAACAAGACGAACGCTTCGCAGAGTTTAACAACTTGATCTCTATCAGGAGGGACAAGAAGATTGCAACTATTTCCTCAATGCAGGCTCCGATGGATGAGGATGTCCACTCTACCTTTCCCCCTAGATATGGCTCTAATCTGCAATAGTTTTGTACTTCAATGTCCATGATGTTAAATAATATTTTATTGTTTATATTTTATGTTTGTTAGGGGCGCCAATATTGGGAGTCCTCAAGGCATACATAGACGTGTTCCTGTAGTTGGCCAACATATGGTCTATGATCTCTATTGTACCATTCCCGAGCTTTGACTATTTAGGGTTTAAAGCTATTTCTATTCAAATTATCATGGTGTGTTCTATTTTCTTTTACTAAACTAGTGATTAATAAAATTGTTGCATCTTGTTTTTCTAACCTCGGAGATCAAGGCTGTGAATTTCCTTATATTTATAACCCGATCAAGTTTCAATTCATGCGTGGACACACTTTTCAATTTCATGATCCCGTTAAAAATTTTTCATGCAGAGTAAAAAATAAGAATATATAATAGTGGGATATGCTCTCTCTACATACAAGATTCCACGTCCAGTTTTGGAACCGAATGATATAAAATTAATAGAAATAACTTGAAAAGACTGATCGACAATGATTTATTGTAGAAATAGTTTTCACTTTAGGATTAATGATTAGCCTTCAATGTAGATGGAGTCTAAATAGAATATATAGTTTTGGGAGTTCTCCTTGTAGCGAATTTTGTCTCCCCTACAATTCCATATTAATGATATGCCTACACCAATCTTTTTATTTTTCTTTATTTATTTAAAAAGGCACATTTTCATATCATTTTTTTGTTATAGCTTCAAAATAGAAAGGAAAAGTCAATAACAATAAAATGCATGCATTAGGTGCAAGTGAATTAAAATTAAATCTGATTATACATTTGTATTTTAGGTCTATTACGTAGAAGTAAATATTTTCAGTTATCATTAGATAAAAAATTAATATTTTGACAATAATTTAAATGTTATTTTTTTATTTTTTGAAGTAATAAAACGGACAAGGCATAACAAATTGTCTGGCAAAAATAAACTAAATGTTTTGTTTAGATATATTTTACGTGTAAGCAATTCTTAAATCCGCTTTGACCATATATTTTATTAAATTAGGATAATGTTGAGTTCTACTGTTATGTTATTGTCATTTGCATAATAGAAAAGAGCTAAATTATACAAAAAATGTAAAAATTATTGCAATAAGACAATTAAAACCAATGAACATCGTTCTCGTACCTCCAACCAACGAACACCATGAAAAATGGGAAATAAATTGATTATGAGAACAAATCGACACACTTTATCTTTCCTCGTGGATTAAGATTTTTCCGCATGGAAAATCCTAAAGTAGGTAACCCTATTCAGGGTGAAATTGTTTAATTTTAGGTGCTCAACATTCCTTCAACAACTTGTTGTTACTACAATTCCCAATAACAGTAGGAGTTGGATTCTTAAGGCCCAGAACAATTTTATTTTCTCAATTTATTCTTCTCTATATAACTCTGATGTAGACATTGCGATATTTCATTTATCGTAAAATAAAGCTAAGTAAACACGCAAAATATAGGTTATTTCAGATACTATTGGCAACATCATCATCCTTTCAATGGTAGTTTTTCACTTCATGCCTGGATACACTTTTCACTTCCATGATCCCGTTAAAAATTTCTCATGCAATGTAAAAATAAGAATATATCATAGTGGGATATGCTCTCTCTTCTTACCAGATTCCACGTCAAGTTTTGCAACCCGATGATATAAAATTAATAGAAATTTCTTGGAAAGACTGATCGACAACGATATATTGTATAAATAATTTTCACTTTAGGATTAATGATAGGCCTTCAATGCAGACGGAGTCTAAATAGAACATATATTTTTGGGAGTTCTCCTTGTAGCGAATTTTATCTCCCCTACAATTCCATATTAATGATATGTCTACACCGCATCTTTTTAATTTGCTTTATTTATTTAAAAATGCACATTTTCATATCCTTTTTTGTTAAAGCTTCAAAATAGAAAAGAAAAGTCGATAACAATAAAATGCATACATTAAGTGCAAGTAAATATTTTCAATTATCATAAAATTAAAAATGAAAATTTGTATTTTAGGTCTATTACGTAGAAGTAAATATTTTCAATTATCATAAAATTAAAAATGAAAATTTTTGACAATAATTTAAATGTTATTCATTTAATTATTTTAAGTAATAAAAAGGAAAGGGCATAACAAATTGTCCGACAAAAATAATCTAAATGTTATGTTGTTATGTTATTATCATTTGCATAATAGACAAGAGCTAAATTATTCAACAAATGTAAAAATTATTGCAATAAGAAAATTAATGCCGATGAACATTGTTCTTGTACCTCCAACCAATGAACACCATTAAAAATGGGAAATAAATTGATTATGAGAACAAACCGACACACTTTATCTTTCTTTGCGGATTAGGATTTTTGCGCATGGAAAATCCTAAATTAGGTAACCCTATTCAGAGTAAAATTGTTTAATTTTAGGTGATCAACATTAATTCAACAACTGGTTCTTACTGCAATTCGCAATAACTGTAGGAGTTGAATTCTTAAAGCCCAGAACAATTTTATTTTCTTAATTTATTCTTCTCTATACAACTCTGATATAGACATTGCGATATTTCATTTCTCCTAAAATAAAGCCAAGTAAAGACGCAAATTTTGGGTCATTTCTGATGCTATTGGCAACATCATCATACTTTCAATAGTAGTACAACCTAACCTGTTCTAGAATTTACCCAAATTTGCAAAGAAATAAATTTGATATCCCTTATTTCCTTATATTGTTTTGGAGCATTATTTTTCTTCATTTATGTAGAAGTCTTTCCGTTTTTGGAGATTATATCAGTTATTCTAATTGAGCTTCTAATTCTACCAAATAACAATATAAGTTTTCGATACTTTTCAACATATAATTGACTTAAAATGTACCATAATATCATGAATTTTCGTTTCCTTTATGGCATATTCGATATAATATATATACAATCAATAACACAACATTTATACTGCATTCAAGAAACATATTTAACTACCTAATTTAGGACTACATTTATTTAATAACACGATATTCAATTGTTGAACGTCAAATTTGATCACATAATTTAATTAGTTTCAGCATTTAATTTCTAGGGTTTTTATTTGCCTATATATGTATGAATTTCATCCAAGAAGAATTTCATTCCAAACCATCTGAAAGGCTAGTGAAGCATTCATTTGTAAATTTTTTGCTTCTTCTTTTTTCTTTTGATCTTTTTGCAATAGCAAGCTCAGACAAGAAAACTAAAGGAAAGCAAAAAATTGAGATTAAGATCATTGAAAATGCAGATGATAGGCTCATCGCATTTTCAAAACGACGCACATGAATTTATAAGAAAATCTCTGAGCTCTCCATTCTATGTGGTGGGTAGATTCTTTTTATTATTTTCTCACCGGCTGGAAAACCTTTTTCGTTTGGTCATCCTTCTGTTGAATCTATCGCTAAACGCTTTTCAAACGCAAGCCAACATCTAGAGGAAACCATAGATGCTCCTGTTGAGACATACCGTAAGGAAAGAATCAACTTGCTTGTACAAGATTTCAATGATGTCCAGGACCAACTAGATGTAATAAAAGAAAAACAAAAGGAGTTTGCTTTGGCCCAACGATCACATGAAACAGAAATTTGTCATTGGTGGAAAGCTCCCATTGATCAGCTTAACCTGAAGGAGCTCTACGAACAAGATGAACGCTTCGCAGAGTTTAACAAATTCCTCTCTATCACGAGGGACAAGAAGATTGCAGCTAATGCTTCAATGCATCCTTCGAAGGATGAGGATGTCCCTTCTTCCTTTCTCCCTAGATATGGCCCTAATCTGCAATAGTTTTGTACTTCAATGTCCACGTTGTTAAATGTTATTTTATTGTTTTATCTTTTATGTTTGTTAGGCGCTCCAGTATTGGGAGTCCTTAAGGAATACACGGATGTGTTCATGTAATCGACCAACATATAGTCTATGGTCTCTATTGTACCATTCCCAAGCCTTGACTATTTAGGGTTTAGGGCTATTTCTGTCCAAATTATCATGGTGTGTTCTATTTGCTTTTAGTAAACTAGTGATAAATAAAATTGTTGCATCCTGGTTTTCTAACCTCAGAGATCAAGGCTGTGAATTTCCTTATATTTATAACCCGATCAAGTTTCAATTTATGCGTGGATACACTTTTCACTTTCATGATCCCATTAAAAATTTTTCATGCAAGGCAAAAAAGAAGAATATATCATACTGGGATATGCTCTCTCTTCTTACCAGATTCCACGTCAAGTTTTGGAACCGAATGATATAAAATTAAAAGAAATTTCTTGGAAAGACTGATCGACAACGATTTATTGTATAAATAGTTTTCACTTTAGGATTAATGATAGGCCTTCAATGCAGATGGAGTCTAAATAGAATAAATATTTTTGGGAGTTCTTCTTGTAGCGAATTTTGTTTCCCCTACAATTCCATATTAATGATATGCCTACACCACATCTTTTTAATTTGCTTTGTGTATTTAAAAAGGCACATTTTCATATCCTTTTTTGCTAAAGCTTCAAAATAGAAAAGAAAAGTCGATAACAATAAAATGCATGCATTAGGTGCAAGTGAGTTAAAATTAAATCTGATTATACATTTGTATGTTAGGTCTATTACGTAGAAGTAAATATTCTCAATTATCATTAGATTAAAAATTAATATTTTGACAGTAATTTAAATCTTATTTAGTTATTTTTTTAAGTAATAAAAAGGAAAGGGCATAACAAATTGTCCGACAAAAGTAATCTAAATGTTATGTTTAGATATATTTTACGTGTAAGCAATTTTTAAATCCGCTTTAACCATATATTTTATTTAATTAGAATAATGTTGAGTTCTATTGTTATGTTATCGTCATTTGCATAATAGAATAGAGCTAAATTATTCGACGAATGTAAAAATTATTGTAATAAGATAATTAAAACCGATGAACATTGTTCTAGTACCTCCAACCAATGAACACCATCAAAAGTGGGAAATAAATTGATTTTGAGAATAACGACACACTTTATCTTTCCTCGTGGATTAGGATTTTTGCGCATGGAAAATCCTAAATTAGGTAACCCTATTCAGAGTGAAATTGTTTAATTTTAGGTGCTCAACATTCATTCAACAACTTGCTCTTACTGCAATTCGCAAAAACAGTAGGAGTTGAATTCTTGAAGCCCAGAACAACTTTATTTTCTTAATTTATTCTTCTCTATACAAATCTGATGTAGACATTGTGATATTTCATTTCTCGTAAAATAAAGCCAAGTAAAGACGCAAGTTTTGGGTCATTTCAGATGCTATTGGCAACATCATCATACTTTCAATGGTAGTACAACCTAACCTGTTCTAGAATTTACCCAAATTTGCAAAGAAATAAATTTGATATCCCTTATTTCCTTATTTGGTTTTGGAGCATTATTTTTCTACATTTCTGTAGAAGTCTTTCCGTTTTTGGAGATTATATCAGTTATTCTAATTGAATTTCTAATTCTACCAAATAACGATATCAGTTTTCGGTACTTTTCAACTTATAATTGAGTTAAAATGTACCATAATATCTTGAATTTTTGCTTCATTTATGGCATATTCGATATAATATATATACGATCAATAACACAACATTTATACTGCATTCAAGAAACATATTTGACTACCTAATTTAAGACTACATTTATTTAATAATACGATATTCAATTATTGAACGTCAAATTTGATCACATAATTTAATTAGTTTCAGCATTTAATTTCTAGGGTTTTTATTTGCCTATATATATGAATTTTATCCAAGAAGAATTTCATTCCAAACCATCTGAAAGGCTAGTGAAGCATTCCTTTGTCAATTTTTTGCTTATTTCTTTTTTCTATTGATCTTTTTGCAATGGCAAGCTCAGACAAGAAAACTAAAGGAAAGCAAAAAATTGAGATTAAGATCATTGAAAATGCAGATGATAGGCTCATCGCATTTTCAAAACGACGCACCGGAATTTATAAGAAAATCTCTGAGCTCTCCATTCTATGTGGTGGGGAGATTCTTTTTATTATTTTCTCACCGGCTGGAAAACCTTATTCGTTTGGTCATCCTTCAGTTGAATCTGTGGCTAAACGCTTTTCAAACGCAGGCCAACATCCTGAGGAAACCACTGATGCTCCTGTTGAGACATACCGTAAGGAAAGGATCAACTTGCTTGTACAAGATTTTACTGATGTCCAAGACCAACTAGATGTAATAAAAGAAAAACAAATGGAGATTGCTTTGGCCCAACGGTCACATGGAACAGAAATTCGTCATTGGTGGAAAGCTCCCATTGGTCAGCTTAACGTGAATGAGCTCTACGAACAAGACGAACGCTTCGCAGAGTTTAACAAATTGATCTCTATCACAAGGAACAAGAAGATTGCAACTATTTCTTCAATGCAGGCTCCGATGGATGAGGATGTCCCTTCTTCCTTTCCCCCTATATATGGCCCTAATCTGCAATAGTTTTATACTTCAATGTCCATGATGTTAAATGTTATTTTATTGTTTTATCTTTTATGTTTGTTAGGCGCTCCAGCATTGGTAGTCCTTAAGGAATACACGGACGTGTTCATGTAGTCGACCAACATATGGTCTATGGTCTCTATTATACCAGTCCCAAGCCAACACTATTTAGCGTTGAGGGCCATTTCTGTTCAAATTATCATCGCGTGTTCGATTTGCTTTAAGTAAAGTAGTGATTAATAAAATTGTTCCATCCTGGTTTTCTAACCTCGGAGATCAAGGCTGCGAATTTGCTTATATTTATAACCCGATGAAGTTTCAATTCATGCGTGGATACACTTTTCACTTTCATGATCCTTTTAAATATTTTTCATGCAAACTAAAAAAGATGAATATATCATACTGGGATATGCTCTCTCTTCTTACAAGATACCACGTCAAGTTTTGCAACCGAATGATATAAAATTAACAGAAATTTCTGGGAAAGATTGATCGACAAATATTTATTGCATAAAAAGTTTTCACTTGAGGATTAATGATAGGATTTCAATGCAGATGGAGTCTAAATAGAATATATATTTTTGGGAGTTCTCCTTGTAGCGAATTTTTTTCCCCCTACAATTCCATATTAAGGATATGCCTACACCACATCTTTTTAATTTTCTTTATTTATTTAAAAAGGCACATTTTCATATCCTTTTTTGTTAAAGCTTCAAAATAGAAAAGAAAAGTCGATAACAATAAAATGCATGCATTAGGTGCAAGTGAATTAAAATTAAATCTGATTCTACATTTGTATTTTAGGTCTATTACGTAGAAGTACATATTCTCAATTATCATTAGATAAAAAATTTATTTTTTGACAATAATTTAAATGTTATTTATTTATTTTTTAAGTAATAAAAAGGATAGGGCGTAACAAATTGCCCGAAAAAAATAATCTATTTGTTATGTTTAAATATATTTTACGTGTAAGCAATTTTTAAATCCGCTTTAACCATATATTTTATTCAATTAGGATAATGTTGAGTTCTATTGTTATGTTATTGTCATTTGCATAATTGAAAAGAGCTAAATTATTCAACAAATGCAAAAATTATTGCAATAAGATAATTAAAACCGATGAACATTGTTCTTGTACCTCCAACCAATGAACACCATGAAAAATGGGAAATAAATTGATTATGAGAACAAATCGACACACTTTATCTTTCTTCGTGGATTAGGATTTTTACGCATGGAAAATCCTAAATTAGGTAACCCTATTCAGAGTGAAATTGTTTAATTTTAGGTGCTCAACATTCATTCAACAACTTGCTCTTACTCCAATTTGCAAAAACAGTAGGAGTTGAATTCTTGAAGCCCAGCACAATTTTATTTTCATAATTTATTCTTCTCTATACAACTCTGATGTAGACATTGCGATATTTCATTTCTCGTAAAATAAAGCCAAGTAAAGGCGCAAGTTTTGGGTCATTTCAGATGCTATTGGCAACATCATCGTACTTTCAATGGTAGTACAACCTAACCTGCTCTAGAATTTACCCAAATTTGCAAAGAAATAAATTTGATATCCCTTATTTCCTTATATGGTTTTGGAGCATTATTTTTCTTCATTTCTATAGAAGTCTTTCCATTTTTGGAGATTATATCAGTTATTCTAATTGAATATCTAATTCTACCAAATAACGATATCAGTTTTCGGTACTTTTCAACTTATAATTGAGTTAAAATGTACCATAATATCTTGAATTTTTGCTTCATTTATGGCATATTCGATATAATATATATACGATCAATAACACAACATTTATACTGCATTCAAGAAACATATTTGACTACCTAATTTAAGACTACATTTATTTAATAATACGATATTCAATTATTGAACGTCAAATTTGATCACATAATTTAATTAGTTTCAGCATTTAATTTCTAGGGTTTTTATTTGCCTATATATATATGAATTTCATCCAAGAAGAATTTCATTCCAAACCATCTGAAAGGCTAGTGAAGCATTCCTTTGTCAATTTTTTGCTTATTTCTTTTTTCTGTTGATCTTTTTGCAATGGCAAGCTCAGACAAGAAAACTAAAGGAAAGCAAAAAATTGAGATTAAAATCATTGAAAATGCAGATGATAGGCTCATCGCATTTTCAAAACGACGCACCGGAATTTATAAGAAAATCTCTGAGCTCTCCATTCTATGTGGTGGGGAGATTCTTTTTATTATTTTCTCACCGGCTGGAAAACCTTATTCGTTTGGTCATCCTTCAGTTGAATCTGTGGCTAAATGCTTTCCAAACGCAGGCCAACATCTTGAGGAAACCATTGATGCTCCTGTTGAGACATACCGTAAGGAAAGGATCAACTTGCTTGTACAAGATTTCACTGATGTCCAAGACCAACTAGATGTAATAAAAGAAAAACAAATGGAGATTGCTTTGGCCCAACGGTCACATGGAACAGAAATCCGTCATTGGTAGAAAGCTCCTATTGATCAGCTTAACGTGAAGGAGCTCTACGAACAAGACGAACGCTTCGCAGAGTTTAACAAATTGATCTCTATCACGAGGAACAAGAAGATTGCAACTATTTCTTCAATGCAGGCTCCGATGGATGAGGATGTCCCTTCTTCCTTTCCCCCTATATATGGCCCTAATCTGCAATAGTTTTGTACTTCAATGTCCATGATGTTAAATGTTATTTTATTGTTTTATCTTTTATGTTTGTTAGGCGCTCCAGCATTGGTAGTCCTTAAGGAATACACGGACGTGTTCATGTAGTCGACCAACGTATGGTCTATGGTCTCTATTGTACCAGTCCCAAGCCAAGACTATTTAGCGTTGAGGGCCATTTCTGTTCAAATTATCATCGTGTGTTCTATTTGCTTTTAGTAAAGTAGTGATTAATAAAATTGTTCCATCCTGGTTTTCTAACCTCGGAGATCAAGGCTGCGAATTTGCTTATATTTATAACCCGATGAAGTTTCAATTCATGTGTGGATACACTTTTCACTTTCATGATCCTTTTAAATATTTTTCATGCAAACTAAAAAAGATGAATATATCATACTGGATATGCTCTCTCTTCTTACAAGATACCACGTCATGTTTTGCAACCGAATGATATAAAATTAATAGAAATTTCTTGGAAAGATTGATCGACAAAGATTTATTGCATAAAAAGTTTTCATTTGAGGATTAATGATAGGATTTCAATGCAGATGGAGTCTAAATAGAATATATATTTTTGGGAGTTCTCCTTGTAGCGAATTTTGTTTCCCCTACAATTCCATATTAAGGATATGCCTACACCACATCTTTTTAATTTTCTTTATTTATTTAAAAAGGCACATTTTCATATCCTTTTTTGTTAAAGCTTCAAAATAGAAAAGAAAAGTCGATAACAATAAAATGCATGCATTAGGTGCAAGTGAATTAAAATTAAATCTGATTCTACATTTGTATTTTAGGTCTATTACGTAGAAGTACATATTCTCAATTATCATTAGATAAAAAAATTATATTTTGACAATAATTTAAATGTTATTTATTTATTTTTTTAAGTAATAAAAAGGATAGGGCGTAACAAATTGTCCGAAAAAAATAATCTAATTGTTATGTTTAAATATATTTTACGTGTAAGCAATTTTTAAATCCGCTTTGACCATATATTTTATTCAATTAGGATAATGTTGAGTTCTATTGTTATGTTATTGTCATTTGCATAATTGAAAAGAGCTAAATTATTCAACAAATGCAAAAATTATTGCAATAAGATAATTAAAACCGATGAACATTGTTCTTGTACCTCCAACCAATGAACACCATGAAAAATGGGAAATAAATTGATTATGAGAACAAATCGACACACTTTATCTTTCTTCGTGGATTAGGATTTTTACGCATGGAAAATCCTAAATTAGGTAACCCTATTCAGAGTGAAATTGCTTAATTTTAGGTGCTCAACATTCATTCAAGAACTTGCTCTTACTCCAATTCGCAAAAACAGTAGGAGTTGAATTCTTGAAGCCCAGCACAATTTTATTTTCATAATTTATTCTTCTCTATACAACTCTGATGTAGACATTGCGATATTTCATTTCTCGTAAAATAAAGCCAAGTAAAGGCGCAAGTTTTGGGTCATTTCAGATGCTATTGGCAACATCATCGTACTTTCAATGGTAGTACAACCTAACCTGCTCTAGAATTTACCCAAATTTGCAAAGAAATAAATTTGATATCCCTTATTTCCTTATATGGTTTTGGAGCATTATTTTTCTTCATTGCTTTAGAAGTCTTTCCATTTTTGGAGATTATATCAGTTATTCTAATTGAATTTCTAATTCTACCAAATAACGATATCAGTTTTCGGTACTTTTCAACTTATAATTGAGTTAAAATGTACTATAATATCTTGAATTTTTGCTTCATTTATGGCATATTCGATATAATATATATACGATCAATAACACAACATTTATACTGCATTCAAGAAACATATTTGACTACCTAATTTAAGACTACATTTATTTAATAATACGATATTCAATTATTGAACGTCAAATTTGATCACATAATTTAATTAGTTTCAGCATTTAATTTCTAGGGTTTTTATTTGCCTATATATATATGAATTTCATCCAAGAAGAATTTCATTCCAAACCATCTGAAATGCTAGTGAAGCATTCCTTTGTCAATTTTTTGCTTATTTCTTTTTTCTGTTGATCTTTTTGCAATGGCAAGCTCAGACAAGAAAACTAAAGGAAAGTAAAAAATTGAGATTACAATCATTGAAAATACAGATGATAGGCTCATCGCATTTTCAAAATGACGCACCGGAATTTATAAGAAAATCTCTGAGCTCTCCATTCTATGTGGTGCGGAGATTCTTTTTATTATTTTCTCACCGGCTGGAAAACCTTATTCGTTTGGTCATCCTTCAGTTGAATCTGTGGCTAAACGCTTTTCAAACGCAGGCCAACATCTTGAGGAAACCACTGATGCTTCTGTTCAGACATACCGTAAGGAAAGGATCAACTTGCTTGTACAAGATTTCACTGATGTCCAAGACCAACTAGATGTAATAAAAGAAAAACAAATGGAGATTGCTTTGGCCCAACGGTCACATGGAACAGAAATTCGTCATTGGTGGAAAGCTCCCATTGATCAGCTTATCGTGAAGGAGCTCTACGAACAAGACGAATGCTTCGCAGAGTTTAACAAATTGATCTTTATCACGAGGAACAAGAAGATTGCAACTATTTCTTCAATGCAGGCTCCGATGGATGAGGATATCCCTTCTTTCTTCCCCCCTATATATGGCCCTAATCTGCAATAGTTTTGTACTTCAATGTCCATGATGTTAAATGTTATTTTACTGTTTTATCTTTTATGTTTGTTAGGCGCTCCAGCATTGGTAGTCCTTAAGGAATACACGGACGTGTTCATGTAGTCGACCAACATATGGTCTATGGTCTCTATTGTACCAGTCCCAAGCCATGACTATTTAGCATTGAGGGCCATTTCTGTTCAAATTATCATCGTGTGTTCTATTTGCTTTTAGTAAAGTAGTGATTAATAAAATTGTTCCATCCTGGTTTTCTAACCTCGGAGATCAAGGCTGTGAATTTGCTTATATTTATAACCCGATGAAGTTTCAATTCATGCGTGGATACACTTTTCACTTTCATGATCCTTTTAAATATTTTTCATGCAAACTAAAAAAGATGAATATATCATACTGGGATATGCTCTCTCTTCTTACAAGATACCACGTCAAGTTTTGCAACCGAATGATATGAAATTAATAGAAATTTCATGGAAAGATTGATCGACAAAGATTTATTGCATAAAAAGTTTTCACTTGAGGATTAATGATAGGATTTCAATGTAGATGGAGTCTAAATAGAATATATATTTTTGGGAGTTCTCCTTGTAGTGAATTTTGTCTCCCCTACAATTCCATATTAAGGATATGCCTACACCACATCTTTTTAATTTTCTTTATTTATTTAAAAAGGCACATTTTCATATCCTTTTTTGTTAAAGCTTCAAAATAGAAAACAAAAGTCGATAACAATAAAATGCATGCATTAGGTGCAAGTGAATTAAAATTAAATCTGATTCTACATTTGTATTTTAGGTCTATTACGTAGAAGTACATATTTTCAATTATCATTAGATAAAAAATTAATATTTTGACAATAATTTAAATGTTATTTATTTATTTTTTTAAGTAATAAAAAGGATAGGGCATAACAAATTGTCCGAAAAAAATAATCTAATTGTTATGTTTAAATATATTTTACGTGTAAGCAAATTTTAAATCCGCTTTAACCATATATTTTATTCAATTAGGATAATGTTGAGTTCTATTGTTATGTTATTGTCATTTGCATAATTGAAAAGAGCTAAATTATTCAACAAATGCAAAAATTATTGCAATAAGATAATTAAGACCGATGAACATTGTTTTGTACCTCCAACCAATGAACACCATGAAAAATGGGAAATAAATTAATTATGAGAACAAATCGACACACTTTATCTTTCTTCGTGGATTAGGATTTTTACGCATGGAAAATCCTAAATTAGGTAACCCTATTCAGAGTGAAATTGTTTAATTTTAGGTGCTCAACATTCATTCAACAACTTGCTCTTACTCCAATTTGCAAAAACAGTAGGAGTTGAATTCTTGAAGCCCAACACAATTTTATTTTCATAATTTATTCTTCTCTATACAACTCTGATGTAGACATTGCGATATTTCATTTCTCGTAAAATAAAGCCAAGTAAAGACGCAAGTTTTGGGTCATTTCAGATGCTATTGGCAACATCATCATACTATCAATGGTAGTACAACCTAACCTGTTCTAGAATTTACCCAAATTTGCAAAGAGATAAATTTGATATCCCTTATTTCCTTATATGGTTTTGGAGCATTATTTTTCTTCATTTCTGTAGAAGTCTTTCCGTTTTTGGAGATTATATCAATTATTCTAATTGAATTTCTAATTCTACCAAATAACGATATCAGTTTTCGGTACTTTTCAACATATAATTGAGTTAAAATGTACCATAATATCTTGAATTTTTGCTTCATTTATGGCATATTCGATATAATATATATACGATCAATAACACAACATTTATACTGCATTCAAGAAACATATTTGACTACCTAATTTAAGACTACATTTATTTAATAATACGATATTCAATTATTGAACGTCAAATTTGATCACATAATTTAATTAGTTTCAGCATTTAATTTCTAGGGTTTTTATTTGCCTATATATATATGAATTTCATCCAAGAAGAATTTCATTCCAAACCATCTGAAAGGCTAGTGAAGCATTCCTTTGTCAATTTTTTGCTTATTTCTTTTTTCTGTTGATCATTTTGCAATGGCAAGCTCAGACAAGAAAACTAAAGGAAAGCAAAAAATTGAGATTAAGATCATTGAAAATGCAGATGATAGGCTCATCGCATTTTCAAAACGACGCACCGGAATTTATAAGAAAATCTCTGAGCTCTCCATTCTATGTGGTGCGGAGATTCTTTTTATTATTTTCTCACCGGCTGGAAAACCTTATTCGTTTGGTCATCCTTCAGTTGAATCTGTGGCTAAACGCTTTTCAAACGCAGGCCAACATCTTGAGGAAACCACTGATGCTCCTGTTGAGACATACCGTAAGGAAAGGATCAACTTGCTTGTACAAGATTTCACTGATGTCCAAGACCAACTAGATGTAATAAAAGAAAAACAAATGGAGATTGCTTTGGCCCAACGGTCACATGGAACAGAAATTCGTCATTGGTGGAAAGCTCCTATTGATCAGCTTAACGTGAAGGAGCTCTACGAACAAGACGAACGCTTCACAGAGTTTAACAAATTGATCTCTATCACGAGGAACAAGAAGATTGCAACTATTTCTTCAATGCAGGTTCCGATGGATGAGGATGTCCCTTCTTCCTTTCCCCCTATATATGGCCCTAATCTGCAATAGTTTTGTACTTCAATGTCCATGATGTTAAATGTTATTTTATTGTTTTATCTTTTATGTTTGTTAGGCGCTCCAGCATTGGTAGTCCTTAAGGAATACACGGACGTGTTCATGTAGTCGACCAATATATGGTCTATGGTCTCTATAGTACCAGTCCCAAGCCATGACTATTTAGCGTTGAGGGCCATTTCTGTTCAAATTATCATCGTGTGTTCTATTTGCTTTTAGTAAAGTAGTGATTAATAAAATTGTTCCATCCTGGTTTTCTAACCTCGGAGATCAAGGCTGTGAATTTGCTTATATTTATAACCCGATGAAGTTTCAATTCATGCGTGGATACACTTTTCGCTTTCATGATCCTTTTAAATATTTTTCATGCAAACTAAAAAAGATGAATATATCATACTGGGATATGCTCTCTCTTCTTACAAGATACCACGTTAAGTTTTGCAACCGAATGATATAAAATTAATAGAAATTTCTTGGAAAGATTGATCGACAAAGATTTATTGCATGAAAAGTTTTCCCTTGAGGATTAATGATAGGATTTCAATGCAGATGGAGTCTAAATAGAATATATATTTTTGGGAGTTCTCCTTGTAGCGAATTTTGTTTCCCCTGCAATTCCATATTAAGGATATGCCTACACCACATCTTTTTAATTTTCTTTATTTATTTAAGAAGGCACATTTTCATATCCTTTTTTGTTAAAGCTTCAAAATAGAAAAGAAAAGTCGATAACAATAAAATGCATGCATTAGGTGCAAGTGAATTAAAATTAAATCTGATTCTACATTTGTATTTTAGGTCTATTACGTAGAAGTACATATTCTCAATTATCATTAGATAAAAAATTAATATTTTGACAATAATTTAAATGTTATTTATTTATTTTTTTAAGTAATAAAAAGGATAGGGCGTAACAAATTGTCCGAAAAAAATAATCTAATTGTTATGTTTAACTATATTTTACGTGTAAGCAATTTTTAAATCCGCTTTAACCATATATTTTATTCAATTAGGATAATGTTGAGTTCTATTGTTATGTTATTGTCATTTGCATAATTGAAAAGAGCTAAATTATTCAACAAATGCAAAAATTATTGCAATAAGATAATTAAAACCGATGAACATTGTTCTTGTACCTCCAACCAATGAACACCATGAAAAATGGGAAATAAATTGATTATGAGAACAAATCGACACACTTTATCTTTCTTCGTGGATTAGGATTTTTACGCATGGGAAATCCTAAATTAGGTAACCCTATTCAGAGTGAAATTGTTTAATTTTAGGTGCTCAACATTCATTCAACAACTTGCTCTTACTCCAATTTGCAAAAACAGTAGGAGTTGAATTCTTGAAGCCCAGCACAATTTTATTTTCATAATTTATTCTTCTCTATACAACTCTGGTGTAGACATTGCGATATTTCATTTCTCGTAAAATAAAGCCAAGTAAAGACGCATGTTTTGGGTCATCTCAGATGCTATTGGCAACATCATCATACTTTCAACGGTAGTACAACCTAACCTGTTCTAGAATTTACCCAAATTTGCAAAGAAATAAATTTGATATCCCTTATTTCCTTATATGCTTTTGGAGCATTATTTTGCCTCATTTATGTAGACGCCTTTTCATTTTCGGAGATTATATCTGTTATTCTAATTGAGCTTCTAATTCTACCGAAGAACGATAACAGTTTTCAGTACTTTTCAACATATAATTGACTTAAGATGTACCACAGTATCATGAATTTTTGTTTCATTTATGGGATATTCGATATAATATATATACGATCAATAACACAACATTTATACTACATTCAATAAACAGATTTAACTACCTAATTTAGGACTACATTTATTTAATAACACGATATTCAATTGTTGAACGTCAAATTTGATCACATAATTTAATTAGTTTCAGCATTTAATTTCTAGGGTTTTTATTTGCCTATATATATATGAATTTCATCCAAGAAGAATTTAATTCCAAACCATCCGAAAGGCTAGTAAAGCATTCCTTTGTAAATTTTTTGCTTCTTTCTTTTTTCTTTTGATCTTTTTGCAAGGGCAAGCTCAGACAAGAAAACTAAAGGAAAGCAAAAAATTGAGATTAAGATAATTGAAAATGCAGACGATAGGCTCATCGCATTTTCAAAACGACGCACGGGAATTTATAAGAAAATCTCTGATCTCTCCATTCTAAGTGGTGGTGAGATTATTTTTTCTTTATTTTCTGACCGGCTGGAAAACCTTATTCGTTTGGTCATCCTTCTGTTGAATCTATCGCTAAACGCTTTTCAAACGCAAGCCAACATCTTGAGGAAACCACAGATGCTCCTGTTGAGACATACCATAAGGAACAAATCAACTTGCTTGTACAAGATTTCAATGATGTCCAGAACCAGCTAAATGTAATAAAAGAAAAACAAAAGGAGATTGCTTTGGCCCAAAGGTCACATGGAACAGAAATCCGTCATTGGTGTAAAGCTCCCATTGATCAACTTAACTTTAAGGAGCTCTACGAACAAGATGAACGCTTCGCAGAGTTTAACAAATTGATCTCTATCACGAGGAACAAGAAGATTGCAGCTATTTCTTCAATACAGGCTCCGATGGATGAGGATGTCCTTTCTTCCTTTCCCCTAGATATGGCCCTAATCTGCAATAGTTTTGTACTTCAATGTCCATGATGTTAAATGTTATTTTTTTATTTTATCTTTTATGTTTGTTAGGCGCTCCGGTATTGGGATTCCTTAAGGAGTACATAGACGTGTTCATGTAGTCGACCAATATATGGTCTATGGTCTCTATTGTACCATTCCCAAGCCTTGACTATTTAGGGTTTAGGGCTATTTCTGTTCAAATTATCATGGTGTGTTCTATTTGCTTTTAGTAAACTAGTGATTAATAAAATTGTTGCATCCTATTTTTCTAACCTCGGAGATCAAGGCTGTGAATTTCCTTATATTTATAACCCGATCAAGTTTCAATTCATGCGTGGATACACTTTTCACTTTCATGATCCCGTTAAAAATATTTCATGCAAAGTAAAAAATATTAATATATCATAGTGGGATATGCTCTCTCTTCTTACAATATTCCACGTCAAGTTTTGCAACCGAACGATATAAAATTAATAGAAATTTCTTGGAAAGACTGATCGACAACGATTTATTGTATAAATAGTTTTCACTTTATTATTAATGATAGGCCTTCAATGCAGATGGAGTCCAAATAGAATATATATTTTAGGGAGCTCTCGTTGTAGCGAATTTTTTCTCCCCTACAATTCCATATTAATGATATGCCTACACCACATCTTTTTAATTTTCTTTATTTATTTAAAAAGGCACATTTACTTATCCTTTTTTGCTAAAGCTTGAAATTAGAAAAGAAAACTCGATAAGAATAAAATGCATGTATTTTAGGTCTATTACGTAGAAGTTAATATTCTCAATTATCATTAGATAAAAAATTAATATTTTGACAATATTTTAAATGTTATTCATTTAATTATTTTAAGTAATAAAAAGGGAAGGGCATAACAAATTGTCCGACAAAAATAATCTAAATGTTATGTTTAGATATATTTTACGAGTAAGCAATTTTTAAATCCGCTTTAACAATAAATTTTATTAAATTAGGATAATGTTGAGTTCTATTGTTATGTTATTGTCATTTGCATATTAGAAAAGAGCTAAATTATTCAACAAATGTAAAAATTATTGCAATAAGCCAGTTAAAACCGATGAACATTGTTCTTGTCCCTCCAACCAATGAACACCATGAAAAATGGGAAATAAATTGATTATGAGAACAAATCGACACACTTTATCTTTCCTCGTGGATTACGATTTTTGCGCATGGAAAATCCTATATTAGGTAACCCTATTCAGAGTGAAATTATTTAATTTTAGGTGATCAACATTCATTCAAGAACTTGGTCTTACTGCAATTCGCAAAAACAGTAGCAGTTGAATTCTTGAAGCCCAGAACAATTTTTTTTTCTTAATTCATTCTTTTCTATACAACTCTGAACTAGACAATGTGATATTTCATTTATCGTAAAATAAAGCCAAGTAAAGACACAAATTTTGGGTCATTTCAGATGCTATTGGCAACATCATCATACTTTCCATGGTAGTACAACCTAACTTGTTCTAGAATTTACCCAAATTTGGAAAGCAATAAATTTGATATCCCTTATTTCCTTATATGCTTTTGGAGCATTATTTTGCCTCATTTATGTAGACGTCTTTTCGTTTTCGGAGATTATATCTGTTATTCTAATTGAGCTTCTAATTCTACCGAAGAACGGTATCAGTTTTCAGTACTTTTCAACATATAATTGACTTAAGATGTACCACAGTATCATGAATTTTTGTTTCATTTATGGCATATTCGATATAATATATATACGATCAATAACACAACATTTATATTGCATTAAAGAAACATATTTAACTACCTAATTCAGGATTAGATTTATTTACAAACACTATATTTAATTGTTGAACATCAAATTTGATAATCTAATTTAATTAGTTTTAGCATTTAATTTCTAGGGTTTTTATTTGCCTATATATATATATGAATTTCATCCAAGAAGAATTTCATTCCAAACCATCTGAAAGGCTAGTAAAGCTTTCCTTTGTAACTTTTTTGCTTCTTTATATTTTCTTTTGATCTTTTTGCAATGGAAAGCTTAGACAAGAAAACTAAAGGAAAGCAAAAAAATTGAGATTAAGATAATTGAAAATGCAGATGAGAGGCTCATCACATTTTCAAAACGACGTACAGGAATTTATAAGAAAATCTCTGAGCTCTCCACTCTATGTGGTGGGTAGATTCTTTTTATTATTTTCTCACTGGCTGGTAAACCTTATTTGTTTAGTCATCCTCCTGATGAATCTGTCGCTAAACGCTTTTCAAACGCAAGCCAACATCTTGAGGAAACCACTGATGCTCCTGTTGAGACTTACCGTAAGGAAAGAATCAACTTGCTTGTACAAGATTTCAATGATGTTCAAGACCAACTAGATGTAATAAAAGTAAAACAAAAGGAGATTGCTTTGGCCAAACGGTCAAATGGAACAAAAATTCGTTATTGGTGGAAAGCTCCCATTGATCAGCTTAACCTGAGGGAGCTCTACGAACAAGACGAACGCTTCGCAGAGTTTAACAACTTGATCACTATCACGAGGGACAAGAAGAATGCAGCTATTTCCTCAATGAAGGCTCTGATGGATGAGGATTTCCCTTCTGCCTTTCCTCCTAAATATGGCCTTAATCAGCAATAGTTTTGTACTTTAATGTCCATGATGTTAAATGTTATTTTATTATATTATCTTTTATGTTTGTTAGGTGCACCAGTACTGGGAGTACTCAAGGCATACACGGACGTGTTCATGTAGCCGGCCAACATATGGTCTGTGGTCTCTATTGTACCATTCCCAAGCATCACTATTTAGGGTTTAGGGTTATTTCTATTCAAATTATCATAGTGTGTTCTATTTGCTTTTAGTAAACTGGTGATTAATAAAATTGTTGCATCCTGGTTTCTAACCTCGGAGATCAAGGTCATGAATTTCCTTATATTTATAACCCGATCAAGTTTCAATTGATATGTGGATACACTTTTCACTTTCATGATCCCGTTAAAAATTTTTCATGCAAAGTAAAAAAGAAGAATACATCATAGTGGGATATACTCTCTCTTCTTACCAGATTCCACGTCAAGTTTTGCAACCCGATGAAATAAAATTAATAGAAATTTCTTGGAAAGACTGATTGACAACGATTTACTGTATAAATAGTTTTCACTTTAGGATTAATGATAGGCCTTCAATGCAGATGGAATCTAAATAGAACATATATTTTTGGGAGTTCTCCTTGTATCGAATTTTGTCTCCCCTACAATTCCATATTACTGATATGCCTACACCACATCTTTTTAATTTGTTTTATTTATTTAAAAAGGCACATTTTCATTTCCTTTTTTGTTAAAGCTTCAAAACAGAAAAGAAAAGTCGATAACAATAAAATGCATGCATTAGGTGCAAGTGAATTAAAATTAAATCTGATTCTACATTTGTATTTTAGTTCTATTACGTAGAAGTACATATTCTCAATTATCATTAGATAAAAAATTAATATTTTGACAATAATTTAAATGTTATTTATTTATTTTTTAAAGTAATAAAAAGGAAAGGGCATAACAAATTGTCCAAGAAAAATAATCTAAATGTTATGTTTAGATATATTTTATGTGTAAGCAATTTTTAATTCTGCTTTAACCATATATTTTATTAAATTAGGATAATGTTGAGTTCTATTGTTATGTTATTGTCATTTGCATAATAGAAAAGAGCTAAATTATTCAACAAATGTAAAAATTATTGCAATAAGACAATTAAAGCCGATGAATATTGTTCTTGTACCTCCAACCAATCAACACCATGAAAAATGGGAAATAAATTGATTATGAGAATAAAACGACACACTTTATCTATCCTCGTGGATTAAGATTTTTGCGCACAGAAAATCTTAAATTAGTTAACCCTATTCAGAGTGAAATTATTTAATTGTAGGTGCTCAACATTTATTCAACAACTTTCTCTTACTACAATTCACAGAAACAGTAGCAATTGAATTCTTGAAGCCCAGAACAATTTTATTTTCTTAATTTATCCTTCTCTATACAACTCTGATGTAGACATTGCTATATTTCATTTCTCCTAAAATAAAGCCAAGTAAAGACGCAAATTTTGGGTCATTTCAGATGCTATTGGCAACATCATCATACTTTCAATGGTAGTACTACCTAACTTATTCTAGAATTTACCCAAATTTGCAAAGAAATAAATTTGATATCCCTTATTTCCTTATAGGGTTTTGGAGCATTATTTTTCTTCATTTATGTAGTAGTCTTTCCATTTTTGGAGATTATATCAGTTATTCTAATTAAGCTTCTAATTCTACCGAATAACGATATCAGTTTCCGGTATTTTTCAACATATAATTGACTGAAAATGTACCATAAGATCATGAATTTTTGTTTCATTTATGGCATATTCCATATAATATACATACGATCAATAACACAACATTTATACTGCATTCAAGAAACATATTTAACTACCTAATTTAGGACAACATTTATTTAATAACACGATATTCAATTGTTGAACGTCAAATTTGATCACATAATTTAATTAATTTCAGCATTTAATTTCTAGGGTTTTTATTTTCCAATATATATATGAATTTCATCCAAGAAGGATTTCACTCCAAACCATCTGAAAGGCTAGTAAAGCATTCCTTTGTAAATTTTTCAATTCATGCGCGGATACACTTTTCACTTTCATGATCCCGTTAAAAATTTTTCATGCAAAGTAAAAAAGAAGAATATATCATAGTGGGATATGCTCTCTCTTCTTATAAGCTTCCACGTCATGTTTTGCAACCGAATGATATAAAATTAATAGAAATTTCTTGGAAAGACTAATCGACAACGATTTATTGTATAAATAGTTTTCACATTAGGATTAATGATAGGCCTTCAATGCAGATGGAGTCTAAATAGATTATATATTTTTGGGAGTTCTCCTTGTAGCGAATTTTGTCTCCCCTACAATTCCATATTCATGATATGCCTACACTACATCTTTTTAATTTGCTTTATTTATTTAAAAAGGCACATTTTCATATCCTTTTTTGTTAAAGCTTCAAAATATAAAGGAAAAGTCGATGACAATTATTATTAAATATTTGTATTTTAGGTCTATTACGTAGAAGTAAATATTTTCAATTATTATTAAATAAAAATGAAATTTTTTGAAAATAATTTAAATGTTATTTATTTATTTATTTTTTAAGTAATAAAATGGAAAGGGCATAACAAATTGTCCGGCAAGAATAATCGAAATGTTATGTTGTTATGTTATTATCATTTGCATAATAGAAAAGAGCTAAATTATTCAGCAAATGTAAAAATTATTGCAATAAGACAATTAAAACCAATGAACATCGTTCTTGTACCTCCAACCAATGAACACCATGAAAAATGGGAAATAAATTGATTATAAGAACAAATCGACACACTTTATCTTTCCTCGTGGATTAGGATTTTTGCGCACGGAAATTCCAAAACTAGGTAACCCTATTCAGAGTGAAATTGCTTAATTTTAGGTGCTCAACATTCATTCATCAACTTGCTCTTACTGCAATTCGTAATAACATTAGGCGTTGAATTCTTAAAGCCCAGAATAATTTTATTTTCTTAATTTATTCGTCTTTATACAACTCTGATGTAGACATTGCGATATTTCTTTTATCAAAAAATATAGCCAAGTAATGATGCAAAATCTAGGTCATTTCAGTTGCTCTTGGCACCATTGTCATACTTTCAATGGCAGTAAAATCTAACCTGTTCTAGAATTTACCCAAATTTGCAAAGAAATAAAGTTGATATCCCTTATTTCCTTATATGGTTTTGGAGAATTATTTTTCTTGATTTATGTAAAAGTCTTTTCATTTTTGGACATTATATCTGTTATTCTAATTTAGCTTCTCATTCTAACGAAAAACGGTATCAGTTTTTGGAACTTTTCACATATAATTGACTTAAAATGTACCATAATATCATGAATTTTTGTTTCATTTATGGCATATTCGATATAATATATATACGATCAATAACACAACATTTATACTGCATTCAAGAAACATATTTAACTACCTAATTTAGGACTACATTTACTTAATAACACGATATTCAATTGTTGAACGTCAAATTTGATCACATAATTTAATTAGTTTCAGTATTTAATTTCTAGGGTTTTTATTTGCCTATATATATATGAATTTCATCCAAGAAGAATTTCATTCCAAACCATCTAAAAGGCTAGTAAAGCTTTCCTTTGTAACTTTTTTGCTTCTTTCTTTTTTCTTCTGATCTTTTTGCAATGGAAAGCTCAGACAGGAAAACTAAAGGAAAGCAAAAAATTGAGATTAAGATCATTGAAAATGCAAATGATAGGCTCATCGCATTATCACAACAACGCACAGGAATTTATAAGAAAATCTCTAAGCTCTCCACTCTATGTGGTGGGGAGATTCTTTTTATTATTTTCTCACCGGCTGGAAAACCTTATTCGTTTGGTCATCCTTCTGTTGAATCTGTACCTAAACGCTTTTCAAACGCAAGCCAACATCTTGAGGAAACCGTTGATGCTCCTGTTGAGACATACCCTAAAAAATGAATCAACTTGCTTGTACAAGATTTCAATGATGTCCAAGACCAACTAGATGTAATAAAAGAAAAACAAAAGGAGATTGCTGTGGCCCAACGGTCACATGGAACAGAAATTCGTCATTGGTGGATGTTAGAATTAAGTGACCCAAATCGTTATTTAAATTAAATACTGTGGTAAAATAAAATAAAGGTAAAATCCCTGTAGAATTATACTTCTTTTATTTTATTTTAGAATAAGGTTTTTTAAACCTTATTAAACTCTATCTATTTGATATTATTAGAAGAAGGAGTTTCACTCCTATTAGAATAAGGTTTACAAGCCTATAAATAGGCATAGTCTACTTCTCTTGTAATTAATATAAGTTTTGCAAGGTTCTACTGTTACTGGTGATGCAGCTGTCTTATCCTCTTTCTTGTCAGATGATGATATTACTAAACTTTCTCATATGCACCTAGGGCATATGAGTGAGAATGGTTTGGCAGAATTGAGCAAAAGAGGACTTCTTGATGGGCAAGGAATTTGCAAACTGAAGTTCTGTGAGCACTGCATTTTTGGGAAGCAAAAGAGAGTTCGATTCACCAGAGGAATCCATAACACGAAGGGAACATTGGAGTATATTCATTCGAATCTCTGGGGGCCATCCAGAGTGTCTTCGAGAGGTGGAGCTAATTATATGGTAACTTTTATTGATGATTTTTCCAGAATAGTGTGGGCGTTCTTCCTGAAGCAGAAAAGCGATGTGTTTTTCGCATTTAAGTCTTGGAAAACCATGATTGAAAAATAGACGGGAAAGCAAATAAAATACCTTCGCACAAACAATGGCTTAGAGTTCTATTTTGATGAGTTTAATAAATTGTGCAAGTCAGAAGTGATCGTGAGACACTTGACAGTTCGTCATACTCCACAGCAAAACAGTGTTGTAGAATGAATGAACAGAACAATCATGGAGAAGGTTCGATGTATGTTGTCAAATGCCTACTTACCAAAGTCATTTTGGGCCGAAGCAGCCTCTACTGCATGTTTTTTGATCAACCGATCTCCATCCGTTGCCATTGAGAAAAAAGCTCCACAAGAGGTATGGTCTGGTAATCCTGCTGACTATTCAGATTTAAAGATTTTTTGTTGTCCTGCGTATGCTCATGTTGATAATGGAAAATTGGAACCAAGATCAATTAAATGTGTTTTTCTTGGTTATAAAGCTGGTGTAAAAGGGTATAAGTTATGGTGTCCTGAAAATAGAAAAGTTGTGATTAGTAAAGATGTTGTTTTTGATGAAACTGCTATGCTACCTAACTTATCTCTTAAAGACTCTTCCAATAAAGAAAATCAAAAGTAGGTGGAGCATCAGATTAATCTAGAATCTACAACAGAGTCAACTACTAAAGCCAGTACAAAAATTCAAAATAGAGTTGCTTCTTCACCACAATACTCTATTTCCAAAAATAGAACTAGAAGAGAAATTAAACCTCCAAAGAAGTATGCCGAGGCTGATCTAGTTGCTTATGCTATAAATGTGGCTGAAGATATAGATGCAAACCAAGAGCCATCTAATTATTCTGAGGCGGTTAGTTGTGAAGACTCGGAAAGGTGGATGTTTGCTATGCAAGCGGAGATGGAATCATTACACAAAAATAAAACATGGGATCTTGTGAAACATTCTAAAGGTAAAAAGGTTGTTTGTTGTAAATGGGTGTTTAAGAAGAAAGAAGGGACTCCAAGAGTTGAAGAACCCAGATATAAAGCAAGGCTTGTTGCAAAGGGTTACAGTCAAATTCCAGGAGTGGACTTCACAGCTGTGTTCTCTCCAGTTGTGAAGCATAGTTCAATTCGAGCTTTGCCGTGTATTGTGGCCATGCATGATTTGGAGCTTGAACAGTTAGATGTAAAAATTGTATTTTTGCATGGAGAACTTGAGGAGGATATTTACATGAAACAACCAGAGGGTTTTACAGTCTCAGATAAAGAGGACTATGTTTGCTTGCTGAAAAAGTCCCTTTACGGTTTGAAACAATCACCAAGACAGTGGTATAAGAGGTTTGATTCCTTTATGACTTCTCATGATTTTAAAAGAAGTAGCTTTGACAGTTGTGTTTACTTTAAGAAAAGCAGGGATGGTTCTTTTGTGTATCTACTCCTTTATGTTGATGACATGTTGATAGCAGCGAAAGATAAATGAGAGATAAGAAAGGTCGAAGCCCAACTAAATGAAGAATTTGAGATGAAAGACTTGGGACCAGCAAAGAAGATACTTGGTATGGAGATTCTTAGAGATAGAAAAGAAAGTAAATTGTACCTAAGTCAGAAGGGGTACATTGAGAAAGTTCTTTGCAGATTCAATATGCAGAATGCTAAGCCTGTTAGTACTCCTTTAGTAGCCCATTTCAGACTTTCATCAGCTTTGTCTCCACAATTAGATGATGAGATTGAGTACATGTCAATGTTCCATACTCTAGTGCAGTAGGATCTCTCATGAATGCCATGGTTTGTTCACGTCCAGATTTATCATATGCAGTTAGTGCAATTAGCAGATACATGGCGAATCCCGGTAAAGAACATTGGAAAGCAGTTTAGTGGGTTTTAAGATACTTACGAGGTAGTACCGATGTTTGCTTATAGTTTGGAAGAACTAGAGATGGAGTCATTGGGTATGTTGATGCTGATTTTGCTGGAGACCTCGATAGAAGAAGATATCTCACAGGTTATGTCTTTACAATCGGAGGTTGTGCAATCAGTTGGAAAGCCACTTTGCAAACTACAGTCGCTTTGTCTACCACTGAAGTTGAGTACATGATGATTATTGAGGCTTGTAAAGAAGCTATTTGGTTGAAGGGACTCTTTAGTGAACTCAATGAAGACCTTCAAATCATTAAAGTATTTTGTGACAGTCAGAGTGCCATTTTCCTTACAAAAGATCAAATGTTTCATGAGAGAACAAAACACATTGATGTGCGGTATCATTTTGTTCGTGATATTATTGCTCGTGGTGATATTGTTGTGAGCAAAATTAGTACTCATGAAAATCCTGCAGATATGATGACTAAGTCACTTCCTATAACCAAGTTTAAGCACTGCTTAGACTTGGTTGGTGTTCATTGTTGAAAATAAACCCTTACGGGGTTTTATGGAAGAGTTGGAGAAACTTGTTCGTTGAGAGTTCACAATGAAGAACTTGTTCATTAAGAATTCATGTCAAGGTGGAGATTGTTAGAATTAAGTGACCCAAATCCTTATTTAAATTAAATACTGTGGTAAAATAAAATAAAAGAAAAATCCTTGTAGAATTACACTTCTTTTATTTTATTTTAGAATAAGGTTTTTTAAACCTTACTAAACTCCATCTATTTGATATTATTAGAATAAGGAGTTTCATTGCTATTAGAATAAGGTTTACAAGCCTATAAATAGGAATAGTCTAGTCCTCTTGTAATTAATTCGAATTCGACATAGTGAATTTTCTTCTACTCTGCCCGTCGTTTTTTCCAGAAAGGGTTTCCACGTAAAAACTGTGTGTTATTTATTTTTCTATTTCTTTTTCTTTGCTATATATTGTCATTATTGACATTATATTTTTCTCAGTGGAAAGCTCCCATTGATTAGCTTAACCTAAAGGAGCTCTACGAACAAGACGAACGCTTCGCAGAGTTTAACAACTTGATCTCTATCACGAGGGACAAGAAGATTGTAGCTATTTCTTCAATGCAGGCTCTGATGGATGAGGATTTCCCTTCTTCCTTTCCCCCTAGATATAGCCCTAATCTGCAATAGTTTTGTACTTCAATGTCCACGATGTTAAATGTTATTTTATTGTTTTATCTTTTATGTTTGTTAGGCGCTCCAGTATTGGGAGTCCTTAAGGCATACACAGACGTGTTCATGTAGTCGACAACATATGGTCTATGGTCTCTATTGTACCATTCCCAAGCCTTGACTATTTAGGGTTTAGGGCTATTTCTATTCAAATTATCATGGTGTTTTCTATTTGCTTTTAGAAAACTGGTGATTAATAAAATTGTTGCATCCTGGTTTTCTAACCTCTTACATCACGGCTGTGAATTTCCTTTTATTTATAACCCGATCAAGTTTCAATTCATGCGTGGATACACTTTTCACTATCATGATCTCGTTAAAATTTTTTCACGCAAAGTAAAAAAAGAAGAATATATCATAGTGGGATATGCTCTATCTTCTTACAAGATTCCACTTCAAGTTTTGCAACCGAATGATATAAAATTAATAGAAATTTCTTGGAAAGACTGATCGACAACGATTTATTGTATAAATAGTTTTCACTTTAGGATTAATGATAGGCCTTCAATGCAGATGGAGTCTAAATAGAATATATATTTTTGGGAGTTCTCCTTATAGCAAATTTTGTCTCCCCTGCAATTCCATATTAATGATATGCTTACACCACATCTTTTTGATTTGCTTTATTTATTTAAAAAAGCACATTTTCATATCCTTTTTTGTTCAAGCTTCAAAATAGAAAAGAAAAGTCTATAACAATAAAATTCATGCATTAGGTGTAAGTGAATTCAAATTAAATCTAATTATACATTTTTATTTTAGGTCTATTACGTAGAAGTAAATATTCTCAATTACCATTAGAGAAAAAATTAATATTTTGACAATAATTTAAATTTTATTTATTTATTTTTTTAAGTAATAAAAAGGCAAGGGCATAACAAATTGTCCCACAAAAATAATCTAAATGTTATGCTTAGATATATTTTACGTGTAAGCAATTTATGATATGCCTACACCACATCTTTTTAATTTGCTTTATTTATTTAAAAAGGCACATTTTCATATCCATTTTTGTTAAAGCTTCAAAATAGAAAAGAAAATTCGATAACAATAAAATGCATGCATTAAGTGCAAGTGAATTAAAATTAAATATTTTCAATTATCATTAAATAAAAAATGAAAATTTTTGACAATAATTTCAATGTTATTTATTTATTTTTTTAAGTAATAAAAAGGAAAGGGCATAACAAAATGTTTGGCAAAAATAATCTAAATGTTGTGTTGTTATGTTATTATCATTTGCATAATAGAAAAGAGCTAAATTATTCAAAAAATGTAAAAATTATTGCAATAAGAAAATTAAAACCATTGAACATCGTTCTTGTACCTCCAACCAATGAACACCATGAAAAATGGGAAATAAATTGATTATAAGTACAAATCGACACATTTTATCTTTCCTCGTGGATTAGAATTTTTGCGCATGGAAAATCCTAAACTAGGTAAGCCTATTCAGAGTTAAATTGTTTAATTTTAGGTGCTCAACATACATTCATCAACTTGCTTTTACTGCAATTCGAAATAACAGTGGGCGTTGAATTCTTAAAGCCCAAAATAATTTTATTTTCTTAATTTATTCATCTTAAAACAACTCTGATGTAGACATTGCGATATTTCTTTTATTGTAAAATACAGCCAAGTAATGATGCAAAATTTGGGTCATTTCACTTGCTCTTGGCAACATCGTCATACTTTTAATGGCAGTAGAACCTAACCTATTCTAGAATTTACCAAAATTTGCGAAGAAATAAATTTGATATCCCTTATTTCCTTATATGGTTTTGGAGCATTATTTTTCTTGATTTGTGTAAAAGTCTTTCCGTTTTTGGACATTATATCTGTTATTCTAATTTAGCTTCTCATTCTACCGAAAAATGGTATCAGTTTTCGGTACTTTTCACATATAATTGACTTAAAATGTAAAACAATATCATGAACTTTTGTTTCACTTATGGCATATTCGATATAATATGTATACGATCAATAACACAACATTTATACGACATTCAAGAAACATATTTAACTACCTAATTTAGGACTACATTTATTTAATACATGATATTCAATTGTTGAACGTAAAATTTGATCACATAATTTAATTAGTTTCAGCATTTAATTTCTGGGGTTTTTATTTGCCTATATATATATGAATTTCATCCGAGAAGAATTTCATTCCAAACCATCTGAAAGGCTAGTAAAGCTTTTCTGTGTAACTATTTTGCTTTTTTCAACAAATGTAAAAATTATTGCAATAAGACAATTAAAACCAATGAACATCGTTCTTGTACCTCCAACCAATGAACACCATGAAAAATGGGAAATAAATTGATTATAAGAACAAATTGTAAAATACACCCAAGTAATGATGCAAAATCTGGGTCATTTCAGTTGCTCTTGGCAACATCGTCATACTTTCAATGGAAGTATAACCTAAACTGTTCTAGAATTTACCAAAATTTGCAAAGAAATAAATTCGATATCCCTTATTTCCTTATATGGTTTTGGAGCATTATTTTTCTTGATGCATGTAAAATACTTTCCGTTTTTGGACATTATATCTATTATTCTAATTTAGATTTTCATTCTACCGAAAAACGGTATCAGCTTTCGGTACTTTCACATATAATTGACTTAAAATGTACCATAATGTCATGAATTTTTGTTTCATTTATGGCATATTCGATATAATATATATACGATCAATTACACAACATTTATACTACATTCAAGAAACATATTTAACTACCTAATTTAGGACTACATATATTTAATACATGATATTCAATTGTTGAACGTAAAATTTGATCACATAATTTAATTAGTTTCAGCATTTAATTTTTGGGATTTTTATTTGCCTATATATATGAATTTCATCCAAGAAGAATTTCATTCCAAACCATCTACAAGGCTAATAAAGCTTTCCTTTGTAACTTTTTTACTTTTTTCTTTTTTCTTTTGATCTTTTTGAAAAGGCAAGCTCAGACAAGAAAACTAAAGGAAAGCAAAAAATTGAGATTAAGATCATTGAAAATGCAGATGATAGGCTCATCGCATTTTCAAAATGACGCACAGGAATTTATAAGAAAATCTCTGAGCTCTCCACTCTATGTGGTGGGGAGATTCTTTTTATTATTTTCTCACCGGCTGGAAAACCTTATTTGTTTGGTCATCTTTCTGTTGAATCTATCGCTAAACGCTTTTCAAACGCAAGCCAACATCTTGAGGAAACCACTGATGCTCCCGTTGAGACATACCGTAAGGAAAGAATCAACTTGCTTGTACAAAATTTCAATGATGTCCAAGACCAACTAGATGTAATAAAAGAAAAATAAAAGGAGATTGATTTGGCCTAACGGTCACATGGAACAGAAATTCGTCGTTGGTGGAAGGCTCTTATTGATCAGCTTAACCTGAGGGAGCTCTACGAACAAGACGAACGCTTCGTAGAGTTTAACAATTTGATCTCTATCACGAGGGATAAGAAGATTGCAATTATTTCCTCAATGCAGGCTCCGATGGATGAGGATGTCCCTTCTTCCTTTCCCCCTAGATATGGGCCTAATCTGCAATAGTTTTGTACTTCAAAGTCCGTAATGTTAAATGTTATTTTACTGTTTTATCTTTTATGTTTGTTTGGCGCTCCAGTATTGGGAGTCCTTAAAGCATAAACGGACATGTTCATGTAGTCAACCAATATATGGTCTATGGTCACTATTGTACCATTACCAAACCTTGACTATTTAGGGTTTAAGGCTATTTCTGTTCAAATTATCATGGTGTGTTCTATTTGCTTTTAGTAAACTGGTGATTAATAAAATTGTTGCATCCTGGTTTTCTAACCTCAAAGATCAAGGCTGTGAATTTCCTGATATTTATAACCCGAAGAAGTTTCAATTCATGCATGGATACACTTTTCACTTTCATGATCCCGTTAAAAAATTTTCATGCAAAGTAAAAAAGAAGAGTATATCATAGTGGGATATGCTCTCTCTTCTTACTAGATTCCACGTTAATTTTTGCAAACGAATTATATAAAATTAGGAGAAATTTCTTGGAAAGACTGATCGACAACGATTTATTGTATAAATAGTTTTCACTTTAGGATTAATGATAGGCCTTCAATGCAGATGTAGTCTAAATAGAATATATATTTTTGGGAGTTCCCCTTGTAGCGAATTTTGTCTCCCCTACAATTCCATATTAATGATATGCCTACACCACATCTTTTTAATTTGCTTTATTTATTTAAAAAGGCACATTTTCATATCCTTTTTTGTTAAAGCTTCAAAATAGAAAAGAAAAGTCGATAATAATATAATGCATGCATTAAGTGCAAGTGAAATTAAATTAAATCTGATTATACATTTGTATTTTAGGTCTATTACGTAGAAGTAAATATTTTTAATTATCATTAAATAAAAAATGAAAATTTTTGACAATAATTTAAATTTTATTTATTTATTTTTTAAGTAATAAAAAGGAAAGGGCATAAAAAATTGTCCAGCAAAAATAATCTAAATGTTATGTTGTTATGTTATTATCATTTGCATAATAGAAAAGAGCTAAATTATTCAACAAATGTAAAAAGTATTGTAATAAGACAATTAAAACCAATGAAAATTGTTCTTGTACCTCCAACCAATGAACACCATGAAAAATGGGAAATAAATTGATTATAAGAACAAATCAAAAAATACAACCAAGTAATGATGCAAAATCTAGGTCGTTTCACTTGCTCTTGGCAACATCATCATACTTTCAATGGCAGTACAACCTAACCTGTTCTAGAATTTACCAAAATTTGCAAAGAAATAAATTTGATATCCCTTATTTCTTTATATGGTTTTGGAGCATTATTTTTCTTGATTTATGTAAAAGTATTTCCATTTTTGGACATTATATCTCTTATTCTAATTTAGCTTCTTATTCTACCGAAAAACGGTATCAGTTTTCGGTACTTTTCACATATAATTGACTTAAAATGTACCATAATATCATGAATTTTTGTTTTATTTTTGGCATATTCGATATAATATATATACGATCAATAACACAACATTTATATTGCATTCAAGAAACATATTTAACTACCTAATTTAGGACTACATTTATTTAATAACACGATATTCAATTGTTGAACGTCAAATTTGATCACATAATTGAATTAGATTCAGCATTTTATTTCTAGTGTTTTTATTTGCCTAAATATATATGAATTTCATCCAAGAATAATTTCATTCCAAACCATCTGAAAGGCTAGTAAAGCTTTCCTTTGTAACTTTTTTGCTTCTTTCTTTTTTTTTTTTGATCTTTTTCCAACGGCAAGCTCTGACAAGAAAACTAAAGGAAAGCAAAAACTTGAGATTAAGATCATTGAAAATGCAGATGATAGGCTCATCGCATTTTCAAAACGACGCACAGGAATTTATAAGAAAATCTCTAAGCTCTCCACTCTATGTGGTGGGGAGATTCTGTTTATTATTTTCTCACCAGCTGGAAAACCTTATTCGGTTGGTCATCCTTCTGTTGAATCTGTCAAGAAACGCTTTTCAAACGCAAGCCAACATCTTGAGGAAACCACTGATGCTCCTGTTGGGACATACCGTAAGGAAAGAATCAACTTGCTTGTACAAGATTTCAATGATGTCCAAGACCAACTAGATGTAATAAAAAAACACAAAACGAGATTGCTTTGGCCCAACGGTCACATGGAACAGAAATTCGTCATGGGTGGAAAGATCCCATTGACCAGCTTAACCTGAAGGAGCTCTACGAACAAGACGAACGTTTCGCAGAGTTTAACAACTTGATCTCTATCACGACGAACAAGAAGATTGCAGCTATTTCCTCAATGCAGGCTCCGATGGATGAGGATGTCCCTTTTTCCTTTCCCCCTAGATATGGCCCTAATCTGCAATAGTTTTGTACTTCAATATCCACGATGTAAAATGTTATTTTATTGTTTTATCTTTTATGTTTGTTAGGCGCTCCAGTATTGGGAGTCCTTAAGGCATACACGGACGTGTTCATGTAGTCGACCAACATATCGTCTATGGTCTCTATTGTACCATTCCCAAGCCTTGACTATTTAGGGTTTAGGGCTCTTTCTGTTCAAATTATCATGGTGTGTTCTATTTACTTTTAGTAAACTGGTGATTAATAAAATTGTTGCATCCTGGTTTTCTAACCTCGGAGATCAAGGCTATGAATTTCCTTATAGTTATAACCCGATCAAGTTTCAATTCATACGTGGATACACTTTTCACTTTCATGATCCTGTTAAAAATTTTTCGTACAAAGTAAAAAAGAAGAATATATCATAGTGGGATATGCTCTCTCTTCTTACAAGATTCCACGTCAAGTTTTGCAAATGAACGATATAAAATTAATATAAATTTCTTGGAAAGACTGATCAACAATGATTTATTGTATAAATAGTTTTCACTTTAGGATCAGAAGGAGTCTAAATAGAAATATATGTTATTGGGAGTTCTCTTTGTAGAAAATTTTGTCTCCCCTACAATTCCATATTAATGATATGCCTACACCACATCTTTTTAATTTGCTTTATTTATTTAAAAAGGCACATTTTCATATCCTTTTTTGTTAAAGCTTCAAAATAGAAAAGAAAAGTCGATAACATTAAAATGCATTCATTAGGTGCAAGTGAATTAAAATTAAATCTGATTATACATTTGTATTTTAGGTCTATTACGTACAAGTAAATATTCTCAATTATCATTAGATAAAAAATTAATATTGTGACAATAATTTAAATGTTATTTATTTTTTTTAAGTAATAAAAAGGAAAGGGCATAACAAATTGTCCGACAAAAATAATCTAAATGTCATTTTTAGATATATTTTATGTGTAAGCAATTTTTAACTCCGCTTTAACCATATATTTTGTTAAATTAGGATAATGTTGAGTTCTATTGTTATGTTATTGTCTTTTTCATAATAGAAAAGAGCTAAATTATTCAACAAATATAAAAATTATTGCAGTAAGAAAATTAAAACCAATGACCATTGTTCTTGTACCTCCAACCAATGAACACCATGAAAAATGGGAAATAAATTGATTATGAGACCAAATCGAGACACTTTATCTTTCCTCGTGGATTAGGATTTTTGCACATGGAAAATCCTAAATTAGGTAACCCTATTCAGAGTGAAATTGTTTAATTTTAGGTGCTCAACATTAATTCAACAACTTGCTCTTACTGCAATTCGCAATAACAGTAGGAGTTGAATTCTTAAAGCCCAGAACAATTTTATTTTCTTAATTTATTCTTCTCTATACAACTCTGATGTAGACATTGTAATATTTCATTTATCGTAAAATAAAGCCAAGTAAAGACGTAAATTTTGGATCACTTTAGATGCTATTGCCAACATTATCATACTTTCAATGGTAGTACAACCTAACCTGTTCTAGAATTTACCCAATTTTGCAAAGAAATAAATTTGATATCCCTTATTTCCTTATATGGTTTTGGAGCATTATTTTTCTTCATTTATGTAGAAGTCTTTCTGTTTTTGGAGATTATATCTGTTATTCTAATTGAGCTTCTAATTCTACCGAATAACGGTATCATTTTTCGGTACTTTTCAACATATAATTGACTTAAAATGTACCATAATATCTTGAATTTTTGTTTCATTTATGGCATATTCGATATAATATATACGATCAATAACACAACATTTATACTACATTCAAGAAACACATTTAACTACCTAATTCAGGACTAGATTTTTTTACTAACACGATATTCAATTGTTGAACGTCAAATTTGATCACCTAATTTAATTAGTTTCAGCATTTAATTTCCAGGGTTTTTATTTGCCTATATATATGAATTTCATCCAAGAAGAATTTCATTCCAAACCATTTGAAAGGCTAGTAAAGCTTTCCTTTGTAACTTTTTTGCTTTTTTCTTTTTTCTTTTGATCTTTTTACAATGGCAAGCTCAGACAAGAAAACTAAAGGAAAGCAAAAAATTAAGATTAAGATCATTGAAAATGCGAATGATAGGGTTATCGCATTTTCAAAACGACACATAGGAATTTATAAGAAAATCTCTTAGCTTTCCACTTTATTTGGTGGGGAGATTCTTTTTATTATTTTCTCACCGACTGGTAAACCATATTCGTTTGGTCATACTTCTGTTGAATCTGTCGCTAAATGCTTTTCAAGCGCAAGCCAGCCTCTTGAGGAAAGCACTGATGCTCCTGTTATGATTTACCGTAAGGAAAGAAGAAACTTGCTTGTACAAGATTTCAATGATGTCCAAGACCAACTAGATGTAATAAAAGAAAAACAAAAGGAGATTGCTTTGGCCCAACGGTCACATGGAACAGAAATCCGTCATTGGTGGAAAGCTCCCATTGATCAGATTAACTTGAGGGAGCTCTACGAACAAGACGAATGCTTCGCAGAGTTTAACAACTTAATCTAAATCACAAGGGACAAGAAGACTGCAGCTATTTCCTCAATGTAGGCTCCGATGGATGAGGATATCCCTTCTGCCTTTCCCCCTAGATATGGCCCTAATCTGCAATAGTTTTGTACCTCATTGTCCACAATGTTAAATGTTATTTTCTTGATTTATCTTTTTTGTTTGTTAGGCGTGCCGGTATTGGGAGTCCTCAGGGCATACATGAACATCGTTCTTGTACCTCTAGCCAATGAACAACATGAAAAATAGGCAATAAGTTGATTAAGAGAACAAATCGACACACTTTATCTTTTCTCGTGGATTAGGATTTCTTCGCATGGAAAATCCTAAACTAGGAAACCTTTTTCAGAGTGAAATTTTTTAATTTTAGGTGCTCGACATTCATTCAACAACTTGCTATTACTGCAATTCCCAATAACAGTAGGTGTTGAATTCTTCAAGCCTAGAATAATTTTATTTTCTTAATTTATTCTTCTCTATATAACTCTGATGTAGACATTACGATATCTCAATTATTATAAAATAAAACAAAGTAAAGACACAAAATATTGGTCATTTCATAAGCTATTGGCAACACCATCAGTAGTGCCCTAAATTTCAAGTCTTTAATTTTTTCATGATCTGTCACCGATTGCTTGTTTGCTTTAATGGTTAAGTGATGTGTTTGGGAGTGTTTGAGAAGCCTGGGTTCAAGTCTTGGCCTTGGCACAATTTTTTGTTTTTCTCTTAAATGAATCTAGACACTGGCACCTAGGCCATATATATATTAATACTTGTTTTATGACACAAAGTGTTTTTTGGTCCAGTTGTAGGTGGCGTGTGAAGCATCCTTGAGGTCTGAGGTTCAAGTCTTGGGTTGTGCAAGGTAGTAATTATTTTGTTGCTTGAGTTGTGTAGGTAGTGGTGTTGGACTGAAACACTGTTGTGGAGAGTTTGAATGAATTTTCAGTGGAGTGGTTGGGGAAGTTGAGGAGGAATTGGTGGAGAAAATCAAGGAGGGATAATGGGAGAGTTTTTAGGAGGAAATCAAGTAGTTTGAGAGTAAGGGGGAGTTGTGCCGTTTGGGGGTAGGCTTGTGCCAAATTTGGTCTTTAGGCTTTGTCGGAATCGATTTTGGGGTTGTTTTTCTCTCCGTTTGCTTTGATTTGGTCAGTTTTTCTTTCACCTTTTGCTTGTGCCGAATATTGCTAAAGACTGTGGGTACCTTTCGGGTTTGCTCATTTGTTTTCCTGTTTTTCCTTTTATTCTTTTTGTTTTCTCTTCTTATTTTTGCTTTGACCGAATAACTCGTTAGTCCCCTCTGCCGAATCCCCTTTCTCCTCCGTCTACTCTGGCCTGTCGAATCTTCTCTTCTCTCTTCTCCTATCCTCTTTACTGCTTCTTCCTTTCCCCTACCTTTTCCCAGACCTTGCCGAATTCTTGCTCCATCTCCACTCCAGATACTTTTAAAGGGAGTATTGGCGTTGGTTCATCTCTGTCTCCTCTGTCGAATGTTGATAAGTGAGTTCTGCGACACCCTTTGTCTGGTTCGGTTTGCGCCTTTCTATCCATTAAACTTTTTTTTCTTTTCCCTGTCTTGCCTCTTTTCTGTTTTCAGATCCCCTTTTAGATTTGCTCCTACTTGTGCTTCAAGTTGCACTTTACCCTGTCAACCATTTGGTAGGTGAGTAAGTGGTTGTTATTTGTTGTTTGGGATGCGGTTTGAATAAATGTATGTACACTATTGGGTTACATGGTTAAGCGAAATGCGACCTAAGGGTTGGAAGTAAAGGGTTCTGTGGCTTTTGTGCTAGGTGGAGTTCAAGAGTTGGTTGGTGTTTCTCCAAGAAGCTAAGGGTGGGGTTCGGTTGTTTTCGTTAAGGGGTTTCGAGTACTGATTTTTTCCTTAGCATCATTTGGCTTTGTTTGATTAGCGAATTTTGTAGTAAAGGAAATGACGTTTGGTTGAATCTAGGTTGGTGTACGTGGAGATTTGCGCTTTTCTGTCGAATCCAGGTGTGTAACACCCCACTGCAATCGTAGATCGGTGAAAAGCTGAAAGGCCAAAAAGCTCGAGTGGTAAGCCTACTTACGATTCGTGGGCAAATGACCGAAATACCCTCGAAGGGTAAAATGACCAAAATACCCCAGAAGGGTAAAATGATTGAAATACCCTTGAAGGGTAAAATGCGCGAAATATCCTCGAAAGGTAAAATGACCAAAATACCCCCGAAAGGTAAAATAATTGAAATGCCCTCGAAGGGTAAAATGACCAAAATACCCCTGAAGGGTAAAATGATCGAAATACCCTCGAAGGGTAAAATGATCGAAATATCCCCGAAGGGTAAAATGACTGCAATACCCCCGAAGGAAAAAATGACCGAAATACCTCTAAAAGGTAAAATGACCAAAATACCTTCAAAAGGAAAAATGACTGAAATACCCTTGAAGGGTAAATTGACTGAAATACCCCTAAAGGGTAAAATGACCAAAATACGCTCGAAGGATAAATGACCAAAATACCCTCGACAGGTAAAATGACTGAAATACCCTCGAAAAGTAAAATGACTGAAATACCTCAAAGGGTAAAATGATCGAAATACCCTCGAAAGGTAAATTGACCGAAATACCTCTGATGGGTAAATTGACCAAAATACCCCCAAAAGTTGAAATGACTGTTATACCCCTAGGAGTTGAAATATGTGTATGACTGACTTGCTCTATGATATATATACATAACTGTTACTGAGCTTGACATACTGCATACACGTATGATTTATGACATGACATATTGCATGGGGTTGGGATTCTTATATAGGGGAAGTATACTATACTAGTGGCTTTGCCACATATTCTGTTACTAGTTGCTTTGCTGCATTATTATTCTGGCTGCTTTCCTACGATATTGGTGTGTTGGTGGTTCGGAGTGCTTTGTTGGTTGGATTGGGATGGGTTGCATCACTGCATTTTTCTGTTTACTGTATTGGACTAAGGCCCACATTGTCACTGTATTGGGCTAAGGCCCACGCCCTTACTATAATGGGCTAAGGCCTACACTGTACCGATACTATATAGGGCTCAGGCCCAGACTGATTCTGCATGTTGCATAGTGATTGTCTAGAAGGGGATTACAAACTGAGTTTCAAAAACTCACTCTCTCCTTTTAACTGTGCAGGTAATCCTCAGCCATAGACGATTCCGGGCTGTGAGGGACTCTGAGGTGGCCACACAACTACTGCTGATGTCTACATTTGCCTTTCTTTTAATTTTATTAATTTGTTGGGTTTTGATTCTGTAATAAGGCCTTTAAGTTGGTTTTAAATTTTTAATTGGGCTTTGCTTATTTATTTTACACTGCTAGTTTAGGAGAAGATGAAATTGTAAATTAATTTTTGCTTTCAAAAACACGGGTTTTAACAATAGAATTTAAAGAGCTTCCACGATTTTTTGATCAACCTATTAAAACAATATCAAACAACAAGAAAAACGTTTTAACTAAATGAAATATTAATTAATATCAATGAGTTTATTATGAACTTAAAAATAAAATTTTACCAATGGGACCTAGTTTTCAAATACACTTTGACGTGGCACGCCAGATTTGACCATTATGTCTAGGTCGGGTTTGAAAATATTTGGAATTTTTAGAAAACTATTTTGAATTATTTTTGAAGGTTACAAGTGTGGCACACCGAGTCTTCAGAGCCAAATCTGTAAGTTTCTATATACTATAGACTACTTAAACTGAAATATATTGAGAGATTACTCTAGATACTGGGACTGTATTGAAACTCTTAGATTAGAAAAAATTGAGACTGTAGGAAAACTGAAAACTATAGGGAGATTCTTGAATTGTGAAAACAAACTCTGATTACTATTTTTTTCATAAGACATCAATTAATAATTACTGGGATCATAAAATAATGCATAAAACTTCGTAAATAGATTATATGTTATTCAATATGACTGCTAGAGGTACTCGCGGAAAGGGTACATGAGGCCATAGTAGAGGCCGAGGAGGTGCTATGGCTGGGTCTTCAGCGTCAGGCCACATGCCTAATGTTGAGGCTAGGAAGGCACCAGTTTCACTGGTGACTGAGTCGGAATCAAACGATCAAGCGACTGGTGATGACACACTATCCCAAGCTATTCTCCGTATTCTAGAGAGGGTTGTAGGAACCAACACTAGTGTTGTGTGCCGTGGGTCAATTTCTGAATGACTCCGGCTGAATGGAGCAAAAATTTGTAGGGTCTTTTTGGAGTAGCCCCTAATGTGGATAAATACTGGTTGCAAGCCACGGAAAGAATAATGGATGATCTAGACCCCACTTCTGAGCAAAAGCTAAAAGGTATAGTGTCTTTACTACGAGACGAGGCCTATCAGTGGTGGCTTACCGTGAGAGAGGGTACTCAGGCCAAACGGTTAACGTGGGATTTCTTTAAGTCGACCTTCCAAGGAAAGTATGTGGGTGCAAGTTATGTGGATGCCCGAAGAAAGGAATTTTTGAGTTTGACCCAGGGGAATAAGACTGTGGCAGAATATGAGGCAGAGTTCCTGCGACTAAGTTTCTATGCACGTGGGATAGTGACAACTAAGTATGAGCGCTGTGTGCATTTTGAGGATGGTCTCTAGGATGAGTTGCGAGTTCTGATAGCTCCGCAGAGGGAGTAAGATTTTACTGCCCTTGTTGAAAAGGCAAAAATTGCTGAGGATGTTAAGCACTCTGAGCGCCAGAATCGTGAAAACGATACAGGTAGGTTTAGGAGGGATTTAGAGCCCTCAAGTACTTCTGGTAGGCTTAAAAAGAAGGTCGGGTTTGATGGGCCAGTCCGAGCTGGGGTTACTATTGCTAGACTACAGCCTTGTGCTGACTGTGGGAGACATCATCTAGATGTGGGTCTAGGGAGCATCAAGTTAAGGATTGTCCTCAGAGGCCTACTCAGATACAAGCTGCAGGTCAAGGTTTTGTTCAGCCAGTGAGAGGTGGTCAGCAGCCACCAAGAGGTCGTGGGCAGGTTAGAAGTGGAAATGGTGTAGGTCCAGGTTGTGGAACATTGGTAGAGGTGTTGGCAATAGTGAGGCAAGACAACTAGCACTGGTCTATACGGCTCACCGCCGTGAGGATGGTGATGCTCCAGATGTTATAATTGGTACGTTCCTAATTCATAAAGTACCTTACACTGCTTTAATTGATATAGGGTCTACGCATTCATACATTGCATGCACTATGTCTGGCACCTTGGGTATCATTTGTGAGAGTACTGTTAATAAGACGACTATGTTGAGTCCACTAGGACAATCGGTAAGAGTTAATGGAGTTATATTTCTAGCAGATTTAATGGAGCTACCATTTGGTGATTTCGACCTGATCTTAGGGATGGATTGATTGGTAAAACACCGTGCAAGTTTGGATTGCGCTCCTAAGCGTATGGCATTAAAGACTACTGAGGATGAGGAGGTAGTTGTGATTGGGGAGCGAAGGGATTTTCTGACTCATGTGATCTCTACTTTAAGGGCCAAAAAATTGGTTCGCAAGGGTTGTGAGGCGTTTCTAGCCTATATTAATACATCTGATTTTGAGGGTTCTTCTGTTGGAGATGTCAGAACTGTTAAGGATTTTTCTGATGTATTTCCTGATGAGCTCCCTAGGTTGCCTCCAAGCCGTGAGGTTGAATTTGGAATTGAGCTCCTGCTAGGAACGGCTCCAGTGTCCATCACCCCTTATAAGATGGCACCAAAGGACTTGGTGGAATTAAAAGCTCAAAAACAAGAACTATTGGATCGAGGATTCATTCGACCTAGTATGTCTCCGTGGGGAGCACTAGTGTTGTTCGTAAAGAAAAATGATGGGACCATGCGCATGTGCATCGACTATCGGCAATTGAATAAACTGACTATTAAGAATAAGTATCCCTTGCCGAGGATAGATAATTTATTTGATCAGTTGCAAGGAGCATCGATTTTCTCCAAAATAAATCTTCGTTCTAGGTACCATCAGTTAATAGTTAAGGAGATTGATCTAAGGGACTGCGTTTAGGACTCGTTATGGTCATTACTAGTTCCTAGTGATGCCGTTTGGGCTGACAAAAGCACCAGCTACATTCATGGACCTAATGAACCGAGTATTTTAGCCCTATTTGGATCGATTTGTGGTGGTATTTATAGAGGATATCTTGGTGTATTTGAGAACTGAAGATGAACATTATGCCCATCTTCGAATTATTCTGTAGATTTTAAGGGAGAAGCAGTTGTACGCTAAGTTCAGTAAGTTGAGTTCTGGTTGCAAGAAGTGACATTTCTAGGTCACGTGGTGTCTTCTAAGGGGATTAAGGTTGACCCTCGAAAAATTGAAGCTGTACTAGAATGGAAACACCTAAGACTATATCTGATTTTTGAAGTTTTCTAGGTCTTGGAAAGTATTACAGACATTTTGTTGAGGGGTTTTCATTGATTGCTGCACCTCTGACTAAGTTGCTGCATAAAGGGGACCGTTTAACTGGACTGATAAGTAATAAGAAAGTTTTGAGAAATTGAAGAAAGTTCTGATTGAGGCCCCTATCTTAATACTTCACTGTCTACAGTGATGTATCACACGTTGGTTTGGGTTGTGTGCTGATCCAGGGGGGTAAGGTGGTTGCTTATGCGTCTTGTCAGCTTAAGCTTTACGAGGTGAATTACCCTGCTCATGATTTAGAGTTAGCTGCGGTGGTATCCGCACTAAAAATTTAGAGGCACTATCTCTACGGTGAGAAGTGTACTATCTACACAGATCACAAGAGCCTTAAATATCTCCTCACTCAAAAGGAGCTGAATCTTAGGCAGTGAAGATGGGTAGAGCTACTTAAGGATTATGATTGCTCGATTGAGTACCACCCTGGTAAGGCTAATGTGGTGGTTAACGCACTGAGCTGTAGGGCTATATCTGTTTTGAGAGCAATGTTTACTCGTCTCAGCTTGTTTGATGATGCTAGTTTGTTGGCTGAGCTAGAAGTTAGATCGACATGGACTGAACAGATTAAGGGTAAACATTTGTTGGATGAGTCACTGGTTCCTCGTTTCTGAGAAGTTGAAAATGGGGAAACTTCAAATTTTGGGTTGAATAGTGAAGGAATGTTGTGCTTCCGAGGGAGAGTCTATGTGCCAAGGGATAATGATTTGAGGCAGTCTACGAGAGGCACATAGTAGTCCTTTTGCTATGCATCCCGGCGGGAATAAAATGTACTAACATCTTTGTGAGTTGAACTGGTGGCCAGGATTGAAACGTGAAGTAACTGATTTTGTGGGTAAATTTTTAACTTGTCAGCAAGTGAAGGCTGAACATCAGTTACCTTCAGGGTTGCTTCAACCGGTTAAAATTCCACTTTAGAAGTGGGAGAAAGTAACCATGGATTTTATGAGTGGACTGCCCTTAATTCCTACTAAGAAGGATTTGGTATTGCTTATTGTAGATCGATTGACTAAATCTGCTCATTTCATACCAGTCTGTACTGATTGCTCTTTGCAGAAGTTGGCTAAACTATATGTGGCTGAGATTGTAAGACTGCATGGGGTATCGGTTTCCATTATATCAGATAGAGATCCTCAAATCACATCTCGATTCTGGAAGAAGTTACACGAGGCTTTGGGTACAAGACTGGACTTTAGTACTACGTTTCATACCCAAACAGATGGTCAGTCGGAAAGAGTGATTCAAGTACTGGAGGATATGTTAAGGTGTTATGTAATGGATTTCCAAGGCAACTGGGAAGATTATTTTCCGCTAGTAGAGTTTACGTATAATAATAGCTGCCAGTCCAGTATTCAAATAGCACCTTACGAAGTATTATATGGTCGTAGGTGTCGTACTCCTACTTGTTGGACTGAGTTGGGCGAGCGGCGAGTTCTAGGGCAAGAGTTGGTTTCTGACACCGAAGCGAAGGTAAAATTGATTCGAGACCGATTGAAGGAAGTATCTAACAGGCAAAAGTTGTACACAGATCTTAAACATCGAGAGATTGAGTATTCTGTGGGGGACGATGTATTTCTTCAGGTTTCCCTATGGAAAAAGATACTGAGGTTTGGACAGAAGGGTAAGCGTAGCCCTAGGTTCATTGGGACCGATCGCATTTCAACTTGAGTTGCCTCCAAAATTAGACCGGATTCACAATGTGTTCCACGTCTCCATGTTAAGGTATTACTGCTCTGATCCCACACACATTGTTCCAGTTGAAGAAATCGAGGTTAGGCCAGATCTGACCTTCGAGGAGGAACCAGTGCAGATTTTGGACCGTGACGTTAAGGTACTGAGAAAGAAATTTGTTCCTCTAGTCAAAGTGCTTTGGCGTAATCACAGTTCAGAAGAAGCCACGTGGGAACCCGAAGAGGCTATGCGACAGCAATACCCTCATCTTTTCTGATCAGGTAAATTTCAAGGCCAAAATTACGTTAAGGGGGTAGAGTTGTAACGCCCCAAATTTCAAGTCTTTAATTTTTGCATGATTTGTCACTGATTGCTTGTTTGCTTTAATGGTTAAGTGATTTTGGTGTGTTTGGGAGTGTTTGAGAAGCCTGGGTTCAAGTCTAGGCCTTGGCACAATTTTTGGTTTTTCTTTTAAATGAATCTGGACATTGGAACTTAGGCCTTATATATATTAATACTTGTTTTATGACACAAAGAGCTTATTGGTCCAATGGTAGGTGGCGTGTGAAGTATTCTTGAGGTCTGAGGTTGAAGTTCTGGGTTGAGCAAGGTAGTAATTATTTTGCTGATTGAGTTGTGTAGGTAGTGGTGTTGGACTGAAACATAGTTGTAGTGAGTTTGAATGAATTTTGAATGGAGTGGTTGGGGAAGTTGAGGAGGAATTGGTGGAGAAAATCAAGGAGGGATAATGGGAGAGTTTTTAGGAGGAAATCAAGGAGTTTGAGAGTGAGGGGGAGTTGTGCCGTTTAGGGGTAGGCTTATGCCGAATTTGGTCTTTAGGCTTTGTGGGAATAAATTTTGGGGTTGTTTTTCTCTCCGTCTGCTTTGATTTGGTCAATTTTTCTTTCACGTTTTTCTTGTGCCGAATATTGCTAAAGACTATGGGTACCTTTCGGGTTTGATCATTTGTTTTCTTGTTTCTCTTTTTATTCTTTTTGTTTTCTCTTCTTGTTTTTGCTTTGACCGAATAGTTCGTTAGTGCCCTCTACCGAATTCCCTTTCTCCTCCCTCTTCTCTGGGTTGCCGAATCTTCTCTTCTCTCTTCACCTCTCCTCTTTATTGCTTCTTCCTCTCCCCTACCTTTTCCCAGACCTTGCCGAATTCTTGCTCCATCTCCACTCTAGATACTTTGAAAGGGAGTATTGTCGTTGGTTCTTCTCTGTCTCCTCGGTCGAGTGTTGATAGGTGAGTTCTGTGACACCCTTTGTCTGGTTTGATTTGCACTTTTCTATCCATTGATTTTTTGTTTCTTTTCCCTGTCTTGCCTCTTTCTAGTTTTCGGATCCCCTTTTAGATTTTCTCTTTCTTGTGCTTCAAGTTGCACTCTACCCTGTCAACCGTTTGGTAGGTGAGTAAGTGGTTGTTATTCGTTGTTTGGAATGCGATTTGAATGAATATATGTACATTATTGGGTTACATGGTTAAGTGAAATGCGACCTAAGGGTTGGAAGTAAAGGGCTTTGTGACTTTTGTGCTAGGTGGAGTTCAAGAGTTGGTTGGTGTTTCTCCAAGGAGCTAAGGGTGCGGTTCGGTTGTTTTCGGTAAGGGTCTTCGAGTACTAATTTTTTCCTTAGCATCATTTGGCTTTGTTTGATTAGCGAATTTTGTAGTTAATGAAATAACGTTTGGTTGAATCTAGGTTGGTGTACGTGGAGATTTGCACTTTTCTGTCGAATTTAGGTGTGTAATCATCCCACTGCAATCGTAGATCGGCGAAAAGCCGAAAAGCCGTAAACACAGTGTTTGTGACCACACGGGCGTGCGATCACTCGAGTGGTAAGCCTACTTACGATTCGTGGGCAAATGATAGAAATACCCTCGTAGGGTAAAATGACCGAAATACCCTCGAAGGTTAAAATGAGCAAAATACCCCTGAAGGGTAAAATGACCGAAGTACCCTCGAAGGGTAAAATAACCGAAATACCTCGAAGGGTAAAATGATTGAAATACCCTCGAAGGGTAAAATGACTAAAATACCTCGAAGGGTAAAATGATAGAAATACCCTCGAAGGGTAAAATGACTAAATGGTGATATGCTTTATTTACTTACCTATTACGTGACTAAGTGGTAAGTTATATTCTATGTTATAAGAAATTACTAAGCTTAAATGCTTACTCTGTTTTATTTTTCGTGTTTTATAATAGATCGGAAGTTCATTCGGGTTGGGAGCTTGTCGGAGCTATATCTATAACAGCCCGTTTTTAGTGGAATCAAAACAATGGTTTCAAAACCACAAATTCGAAGTTGAATAATTTAATTTATTATTATTTTATTTCCTACAGCATGATAGTAATACCGTATAAAAATTTCGTTAAGAAATTTTACCAATTACATTTTCAATTTGATAAAAATGACTAAATCGCGTAAAGTGCCAAAGTTGATTTCTAGTAGCTAAAGGTATTAAATAGCTATAGAACTTGTAAATGTAAGTCCTTATATGGTAATTAGACCATAAATGTGTTTGTGGAATATGATGGCTTGGCATTTTGTGTAATTTTGATTCATTTTAAAGGTTAATTAAGTAAATAAGTAAAAAAATGATAAGTTAATTAAAATAAAATTTATCATATCTTCCATTATCATCTTGAACCGATTTTCACAAGAGAAATAAGCCATTTTTGTCTTCAACATTCGGCCAAGCTTGTATGCTCAATTAGGTATGTATATTTGTCCCATTTTTAATAATTTTTATGTTTCCGGGATCATTGTAGCTTAATCTAGCTAGCCCGGGACTAATTTGTGAAACTATTAAACTATTAGGGTTTTACCATTGATGCATGCTATGAGTTTTGAAGTTTGATGTTAGAAAATGAATGGATTTTTTATATAAACAACTTTTGTAAAGAGATTTTTTATGAAATTGTCAATTAGGAACTAAATTGAAAAATAGGAAATATTACATGGTGAAATTGTGAAATAATTGAAGTATAGAGCATGCTAAGGGCCTATTTGCTACTCTACCATAGTGAGTTGTGGTGAAATTGTGTAAATTTCCATTTTTTATGAGCTAGGGACTAAATTGTAAAGAATTAAAAGTATATGGGCAAAATGATATTTTTCAAAAAATATGTTTCGGATTAAATTGATTGAATTATATGTTAAATTGAGTTAAATTTATCCGTATAAATCTAGTTAGATCGAGGTAAAGAGAAAATCTTGGATTAATCGCCTCTGTAACTACGTATACTCGTCGAGGTAAGTTCATTTAATTAAATTGTATTTATATTGTTTTTAATTGAAATATATAAATGTTATGATCTATTATATATAATTACTAAATGCATATCCAATGACGTACGACGATTACCGAGCCCTATTTGAACCATAGGAATTCGTAGGATACAAATGACTTGTCATTAGGGTTACCGATTTGGCTGACGTCCTGTATGTGTTGTGAACACTCCACCGCTCGTGAGAGCATACCAATTTATAGCTTGTGAGACCATACCGATGTACAACTCAAACGAGCATACTAATTAACAGCTTGTAACAGCTCATATGAGCATACTTGTACATGAATTGACAACTTACAGTTATCCCGGGTATCCAACAGTATTTTAAATGGTTCAACGGGCAATTTTCTGATACCAAATGGTATGTGTTTGATACGAACTATTACAGGTATAAACATGAAATACATGGAAATGATGTTACATGATATATAGATTTATGAAATAAATGATACATGTATATGGAATGTGATTAATTGTTGAGCTCATCCATTTTTTTGGTTCATATATGAATTTACATGGCTAATATGGTTGGTGTATATGTGCTTAGGGATTTGGCCAAAATGTGTTGGGTTATGCTTTGTAACTTACCTATTATTTTTGATCGAATGGTAAGTTAAATTCTAATTTATACGAACTTACTAAGCTTAAATGCTTACTCTGTGTTATTTTATGTGTTTTATAGTTAATCGGAATCTCGTTTGGGTTGGAAGCTTGTCGAAGTTATATCACACTATCCATCGGATCTTTTGGAATTTTTGGTTGCTAAATTTTGGTTATAATGGTATGTATAGGTATTTTGGCTAATGTTGGCCTATTTGTTTTGTTGTGAATATGGCCATTTGAATTGATTGAGTTTTTGGTATTTTGATTAAGATAATGGTCTTGTTTGGCACGTATGTGGATAGCTTTATTATGAATGATGGTATTATAGTTTAAGCATGCAAATGATAAGTGACAATATGATGTAAGTAAATATAGTATTTTGGTGCATTAGACATTTATGAATTACGTGATTATTTAGAGCTAATTCTTGTATGATATATTTGGTATCTTTTTGGTATGTTTTTGAAAGGTAAAACAATTGAGATAATATGGTATAGACATGGTCAAGCCTTTGTTGAAGAACTGATCAATGTATGTTCACATTTGTATATGTTTTTATTTTGTCACTGAGTTGCCTAAGGGCATATTGGTTGTATGAAGTTATACCCTATGAATATATCTTGTTTATGCTTGTTTCGGATGCCTTATTATGGCTTGGTTATATATGAAAAGTTGGTTGTTGACAATTTGGGTGAGAAAATGGCTTGTAAAATGGCTTATTTTTGTCCACATAGGCAGAGACACTAGCGTGTGTCTCAACTATGTGTGACACATGGACATGTATCCCCTATAGCTTTCAAAGGCTTACAAGTCAGGCTATTACACTGCCTGGCATAAGGGCGTGTGAGCTTGGCCATGTGACCAAGTCAGACAGTTACACAGGCACAGACACAGGTTACGACACGGCCGTGTGTCCCTATTTCGAATGCCCACACGACCTGAGATACAAGCGTGTCTCTAGACCATGTGAGTCACACAGCCTGGCGAAACGGCCGTGTGACCCTTGCAGTGTTGAAAATTTTTACTATTTTCTAAAAAATTCTCTGAGTCTTCAATTTAGTCCTGACTTGTTTCAAATAATTATTTTTGGGCCTCGATAGCTCGTACAAGGGACAATGTGTATATTTTGACTTGGTTTTAATGTGTATATTGATATGTTATGAAATGTTTGAAATTCTATTCGTTTGTACTGGAAACTACGATAATACTCCGCAACCTTGTTTGAGCGACGGATATGGGTTAGGGGTGTTACATTTATTGGTATTAGAGCTTCGGTTTAGCCAATTCTCGGGCTAAACATAGTGTGTACGAGCCTAGCTATACATGCGATTATTTAACCTGTGATAGTGTGATATCTCCTGACTGTTTGAAACTATTTTCATATAGCAATGTCATCCAATTGAGCTAACTCAAATGAAGTAGAGAGCAACGCTTAAGCCTCCATTCACAAAGTAGCATCGAGCGGTACAAGGCTCTTATCTGAAGGTAGAGAAGTGAGGCTAAAGAACCTTCTTCCAGATGATGAATGAATGGTTTACTGAGTTTGTACAGACGAACTTGGCTGCTCAACAACCTCCACCCCCTCCTGCTCCCCAACCGGTTCCCATTATTCCTTAAGGTTTGGAACCAATCCATATTAGTAAGCCACTTATTGATAAGATAAGTAAGTATGGGGCTGAAGAATTCTAAGCTACTACTGAAGATGATCCTAAGAGAGCTAAATTTTGCTTAGAGAATACAATCAGGGTTTTTGATGAGTTATCCTGTTCGCCGGCCGAGTGCGTTAAATACGCAGTATCGTCATTGAAAGATTTGGCTTACCAGTGGTGGAACATGTTGATTTCTATTGTGCTGAGAGAATGGATAACCTAGGAATTCTTCCAAACTGAGTTTTGAAAGAAATATATTAGTCAAAGGTTCCTGGATAAAAAACGTAAAGAATTTCTTGAGCTTAAATAGGATCGTATGATGGTATCGAGTATAAGCGGGAATTTGTTTTATTGAGCAAATATGACTGGGAGTGTATTCCGATTGAGACTGCTATGTGTAAAAGGTTTGAAGGAGTGCTAAATGAAGACATAAAGCTTCTAGTTTGAATTCTTGAGTTGCAAGAATTCATTGTATTAGTTGATTGAGCACATAAGGCATAGGAGCTGAGAAAATTGAAAAGACGTGTTGATTTTGAAGCTAGAGACTCAAGAAAGAGATCGGCTAGGAAGTCTTATCAGTCAATATGAAAGAAATCAAAAGAATATCACAACCGTTCAATAGCTTCTGTAAGATATTCTAATAGAGAGGTACCTCACGCTGCAGTCTGAAACCTTAGGCTACATCTGTAGCAAGCATGAGTAGTGTCAGAGATGTTTGGACCGAGTGCCAACACTGTAAGAAACCATATTATGGTGAGTGTCGATTAAAGAACAGAGTGTGTTTCAGGTGCGGCTCCTTAGACCACTATCTTAAAGATTGCTAGAGAAATTTGAGAAAGAGAAAGCTCAAACCATGAGGCCGAGCAATACTACTACGACAGGTAAACCACCTAGTAATCCAGGAACTGAGTGGTAGCCGTGGTGTAACAAAAGATTCTGCTGTAAGATCCAAGGCACGAGCACCAGCTAGGCTTATGCTATTTGCACATGAGAAGATGCTTCTGTGCCAGATGTTATTACCGATACTTTCTCTATTTTTGATATTGATATTACTACATTGATTGATCCGGGATCCACTCATTCATATGTGTGCACGAATTTAGTATATAGTAAGAATTTACCTATTGAGTCCACTAAATTCGTGGTTAAAGCATCGAACCCCCTAGGTCGGTATGTGCTAGTTGATAAAGTCTGCAAGAACTGTCCTTTGATTACTTAGGGTTATAGTTTTTCGGCTGATTTGATGCTATTACCGTTTGATGAATTTGATGTGATTTTGCGCATAGATTGGTTAACTCTACATGATGCGATTGTAAATTGTAGACGAAAGCTTATTGTATTGAAATGTCAAAATAGTGAGACACTTCGTATTGAATCAGATAATTCAAGTGGGTTGCCTATGGTTATTTTAGCTATGTCAGCACAGAAATATGTAAGAAAAGGTTGCGATACATATCTTGCTTATGTTTTGGATTCTAAAGTGTCTGAATTGAAGATTGAAATAGTACCAGTGGTTTGCGAGTATCCTGATATATTTTCGGAGGAGTTACCTAGATTACAATAGGCCAGAGAGGTTGAGTTTGCGATTGAACTGGTACTGGGGACATCACCGATATCAAGAGCACCTTACAGAATGGCTCCTACTGAGTTGAAAGAGTTGAAACCACAGCTACAAGAATTAACAGATAGGGGTTTTGCTCGACCCAATTTTTCCCCTTGGGGTGCACCAGTTCTGTTCGTTAAGAAAAAGGATGAATCAATAAGATTATGTATAGACTACCGTCAACTCAACAAGGTTACAATCAAGAACAAATATCCACTACGTCGTATTGTTGATCTATTCGATCAGTTGAAAGGTGCCACAGTATTCTTGAAGATTGATATTAATTCTAGTTATTATCAACTACGAGTTAAAGATTCAGATGTACTGAAAACTACATTGAGAACCAGGTACGGACATTATGAATTTCTTGTGATGTCGTTTGCTTTAACTAATGCACCTGCAGTATTTATGAAGTTGATGAACAGAATCTTTAGACCGTATTTAGACAGATTTATTGTGGTATTTATTGATGATATTCTAATCTATTCTCGAGACTAGTCCAAGCATTCGACCATTTGAGAATTGTGTTGCAAGCTCTATGAGATAAATAATTGTTTGCTAAATTTAGAAAATGTGAGTTTTGGCTTCGAGAAGTCAGTTTTCTGGGACATATTGTATCGATTGAAGGCATCATAGTTGATCCGAGTAAAATTTTAGTAGCTGTTGACCAGAAATCATTGAAAAATGTATTTGAACTAAGAAGTTTACTGGGATTAGTTGGTTATTACCGAAGTTTTGTTCAAGGGTTCTCAATGATGACTACACCGATGAAGCGACTATTAGAGAAAGATGTGAAATTTGAATGGTCCGAAGAATGTCATCAAAGTTTCAGACAGTTGAAAGCACCATTGACTGAAGCACTAGTTCTGGTTTAGCCTGAATCGAGTAAAGAATTTTCAATTTTCAGTGATGTATCTTTAAATTTTTTAGGTTGTGTTGTGATGCAGGAGGGCAAAGTAATAGCTTATGCTTCCAAATAGTTAAAGCCACATGAAAAGAACTATCCGACACTTGACTTAGAGTTGGCAGGTATTATGTTTTCGTTGAAAATTTGGCGGCACCATTTTTTCGGCAAAAAATGTCATATATTTATCGATCACAAGAGTTTGAAGTATCTAATGTCGAAGAAAGATTTGAATTTGAGACAATGTAAATGGCTCGAGCTGCTAAAAGATTATGAGTTGATCATTGATTATCATCCGGGAAAAGCGAATGTAGTTGTTGATGCTCTGAGTAGAAAATCTTTAATTGCCCTGCGAGCGATGAATACATGACTGACATTATCTGATGGTGGCTCGATTTAAGCCGAGTTAAAATCTAAACCGATATTTTTACAATAGATCTATGAAGCTCAGAAATGTGATGACGATTTGTTAGCTAAACGGGTACAATGTGAGTCAACTTTTGATACTGAATTTTAGATAGGACTTGATGATTGTTTATTGTTTAAAGGTAGATTTTGTATACCGAAGAATCCAGAGCTCATTAAGAGAATCTTACTCAAAGGTCGTAGTGGTAGCTTGTTTGTTCATCCGGGAAGCAATAAAATGTACAATGATTTGCGATAGATGTACTAGTGGCTGGCAATGAAACGCGAGATTTCTCATATTTTGTCTATGCCTAAATGTCAGCAAGTTAAAGTTGAAGATCAGGTACTTTCAGGACTGTTACAGCCAATGATGATACCGGATTGGAAATGGGATGAGTTACTATGTATTTTGTATCGGGTTTACCCCTATCACCGAGAAAGAAAGATGCATTCTGGGTTATCATTGACCGTTTGAATAAGTTTGCACATTTTATTCTAGTACGTACATATTTCTCCTTTGATAGATTACCTGAGTTATAGATTTCTGAGATTTTCAGATTACATGTAGTGCTAGTCTCCATTATTTCGGATAGAGATCCGTAGTTTGCATCACTATTTTGGAGAAATTTACAAGAAGCTCTTGGTATGTAGTTGTATTTTAGCACTGCATTTCACCCTCAAATTGATGGTCAATCCGAGCGTGTGATTTAAATTCTTTTTGATATGCTTTGTTGCTATGTGTTAGAGTTTGAAGGCAATTGGGAAAAATATTTACCATTGGTTTAATTTGTTTATAACAACAGCTTTTAATCGAGCATAAAGATGGCATCGTATGAGGCTCTATATGGTCGTAGATGTCGAAATCCATTATACTAGACCGATCTCAGTGAGAAGAAGATATACGGGGTTGATTTGATTCGCAAGTCTAAAGTAGAAGTGAAAGTGATCCGAGATAGTTTGAAAGTAGCTTCAGATCATCAGAAATCGTACGCAGATCTTAAATGTAAAGACATAGAATTACAAGTTGGGGACAGGGTATTTTTAAAAGTTTCACTCTGGAAGAAAGTTTTTCAGTTCGGTTACAAAAGAAAGCTAGGTCTACGATTTATTAGGCCATATGATATTATTAAAAGAATCGGACCTGTTGAGTATGAATTAGCTTTACCTTTGAAACTAGAAAAGATTCATAATGTGTTTCACATTTCTATGTTACGACGATACCGATCTGACCTTTTACATGTTATCTCCCCGACAGATGTTGAGATTCAACTTGATATGTCGTATAGTGAGGAACTGATTAGAATTCTGGCACGAAAGGTGAAAGAATTCTCTGGAAATGGCACGGTATAGAATAAGTCACTCGGGAACACGAGGAAGCTATGAGAAAGTAGTAGTCGAACCTCTTTTTTGGTAAGATTTTCAGGGACGAAAATCCCTTTAGGGGAGAGTTGTAACAACCCGTTTTCAGTGAAATCAGAATAGTGGTTTTGAGACCACAAATCTGAAGTTGAATAATTCATTTGATTATTATTTTATTAGTTACAGCGTGATAGTAATACCGTATAAAGATTTCGTTAAGAAATTTTACCATTTACATGTTTAATTTGATAAAAATGACTAAATCGTGTAAAGTGAAAAAGTTGAGTTCTAGTAGCTAAATGTATTAAATAGCTATAGAACTTTTAAATGAAAGTACTTATATGGTAATTATACCATCAATGTGTTAGTGGAATCTCATGGCTTGGCATTTTGTGTAATTTTGATTCATTTTAAAGGTTAATTAAGTAAATAAGTAAATAAATAATAAGATAATTAAAATAAATTTGTCATCATCCTCTATTACCATCTTTAATTGATTTTCACAAGAGAAAGAAGCCATTTTTCTGCTCAACATTCAGCCAAGTTTGTATGCTCAATTAGGTATGAATATCTGTCCTATTTTTAATTATTTTTATGTTTCTAGGATCATTATAGCTTAATCTAGCTAGCCCGGGGACTAATTTGTGAAATTGTTAAACTATTAGGGTTTTACCACTGATGCATGCATGTGAGTTTTGAAGTTTGATGTTAGAAAATTAATGGTTGTTGTTTGATAAATAACTTTTGTAAAAAGATTTTTGATGAAATTGTTAATTAGGGACTAAATTGAAAAATAGGAAATATTACATGGTGAAATTGTGAAATAATTGAATTATAGTGCATGCTAAGGACCTATTTGATACTCGGCCATAGTGGGTTGTGGTGAAATTGTGTAAATTTCCATGAATTATATGTTTAATTGAGTTAAATTTATCTATATAGATCCAGTTAGACCTCGTACGGAGTTAGATCAGGACAAAGAGAAAGTCTTAGATTAATCGCCTCTAATTCTATGTATACTCGTCGAGGTAAGTTCATGTGATTAAATTGTATTTATAATTTTTTAATTGAAATATATAAATTATATGATTTGTTATATATAATTACCGAACGCATATCCAACAACGTATGACGATTACTAAGCCTCGTTTGAAACATAGGAATCCGTAGGATACAACTGACATGTCATTAGGGTTACCAATTTGGTTGAGGACCTGCATGTGTTGCGGACACTGCACCGCTCGTGAGAGCAAACTGATCTACAGCTCAAATGAGCATATCGATTCACAGCTCATATGAGCATACTTGTACATGAGTTGACAGATTATAGTTATATGAGCTAGCACACTATGTGTGAGCTATCTCGGGTATCTAACGGTATTCTAAATGGTTCAACGGTCAATGTTCTGATACGAAATGGTATGAGTTCGATGCAAACTATTATAGGTGTACACATGAAATACATGGAAATTATGTTACATGATATATATATTTATGAAATGGATTATACATGTATATGGAATGTGATTAATTGTTGATCCCATCCATTTTTATTAGTTCATATATGAATTTACACGGTTAATATGGTTGGTGTATATGTGCTTAGGCATTTGGTCAAAATGTGTTGGGTTATGCTTTGTAACTTACCTATTATGTGATCGAATGGTAAGTTAAATTCTAAGTTATACGAACTTACTAAGCTTAGAATTTATCGTAAATTAAAACCAAGTAAAGACGCAAAATCTAGGTCATTTTAGATGCTGTTGGCAGCATCATCATACTTTCAATGGTAGTACAACCAAACCTGTTCTAGAATTTACCAAAACTTGCAAAGAAATAAATTTGGTATCCATTATTTCCTTCTATGCTTTTGGAGCATTATTTTTCTTTCTTTTTGAAGAAGTCTTTCCTTTATCTTACATTCTATCAATTATTCCAATGTGAGCCTCTAATTTTACCGAATAACGATATCGATTTTTGGAACTTCTCAACATATAATTGACATAAAATGTCAAATAATATCATGAATTTTTGTTTCATTTTATGGCATATTTGGTATAATATATATACGATCAATAACAAAAGATTTGTACTGCATTTAAGAAACATATTTAACTACCTAATTCAAGAATGGATTAATTTACTAACACGATATTCAATTGTTGAACGTCAAATTTGATCACCTAATTTAATTAGTTTCAGCTTTTAATTTCTATGGTTTTTTTCCCTATATATATATGAATTTCATCTAAGAAGAACTTCATTCCAAACCATCTGAAAGGCTAGTAAAGCTTTCCTTTATAACCTTTTTGCTTCTTTCTTTTTTCATTTGATGCTTTCTTTTGCAATGGCAAGCTTAGACAAGAAAACTAGAGGAAAGAAAAAAATTGAGATTAAGATAATTGAAAATGCGGATGATAGGCTCAACACATTTTTAAAACAACGCACAAAATTTTATAAGAAACTCTTTGAGCTCTCCACTTTATGTGGTGGGGAAATTCTTTTTATTATTTTCTCACAGGCTGTTAAAACTTATTCATTTGGTCATTCTTCTTTTAAATCTTTTGCTAAATGCTTTTCAAACGCAAGCCAACCTCTTAATGAAACCATTAATGCTCCTGTTGAGACTTACCGTAAGGTAAGAAAAAACTTGCTTGTACATGTTTCAATGAGGTCCAAGACCAACTAGATGGAATAAAATAAAAACAAAAGGTGATTGCAGTGGCTAAAAGTCACATCGAACATAAATTTTTCATTAGTGGAAAGCTCCCATTGATCAGCTTAACCTGAGGGAGCTCTACAAACAAGACGAACGCTTCGCAGAGTTTAGCAACTTGTTCTCTATCACAAGGGACAAGAAGATTGCAACTATTTCCTCAATGCAGGCTCCAATGGATGAGGATGTCCCTTCTACCTTTCCCCCTAGATATGGCCCTAATTTGAAATAGTTTTGTACTTTAAAGTCCACGATGTTAAATGTTATTTTATTGTTTTATCTTTTATGTTTTTTAGGCGAGCCAGTATTGGGAGTCCTTAAGGCATAAACGGACATGTTCGTGTTACCGGCCAACATATGGTCTATGGTCTCTATTGTACCATTCCCGAGCCTTGACCATTTAAGGTTTAGGGTTATTTCTGTTCAAATTATTATGGTCTGTTCTATTTGCTTTTAGCAAACTTGTGATCACTATAATTATTGCATCTTGTTTTTCTAACCTTTGAGATCAAGGCTGTGAATTTCCTTATATTTATAACCCGATCAAGTTTCAATTCATATGTGGATACACTTTTCACTTTCATGATCCCGTGAAAAAGTTTTCACGCAACGTAAAAAGAAGAACATATCATAGTGGGATATGCTCTCTCTTGTTACAAGATTCCACGTCAAGTTTTTCAATCGAATGATATAAAATTAATAGAAATTTATTGGAAAGATTTATTGAAAACGATCTATTGTATCAATAGTTTTCACTTTAGGATTAATGATAGGCCTTCAATGCAGATGGAGTCTAAATAGTATATATATTTTTGGGAGTTCTCCTTACAGAGAATTTTGTCTCCCTTACATTTCCATATTAGTGATATGCCTACACCACATCTTTTTAAGTTGCTATATTTATTTAAAAAGTCACATTTTATATCTTTTTTTGTTAAAGCTTCAAAATAGAATAGAAAAGTCGATAACAATAAAATGCATGCAATACGTGCAAGGGAATTAAAATTAAATTTGATTTTACATTTGTATTTTAGGTACAAGAAAACTAAAGGAAAGAAAAAAATTCAGATTAAGATCATTGAAAATGCGGATGATAGGCTCATCGCATTTTCAAAACGACGCACAGGAATTTATAAGAAAATCTCTGAGCTCTCTACTTTATGTGGTGGGGAGATTCTTTTTAATATTTTCTCACCGGCTGGTAAACCTTATTCGTTTGGTCATCCTTCTGTTGAATCTACCGCTAAACACTTTTCAAACGCAAGACAACATCTTGAGGAAACCATTGATGCTCCTGTTGAGACTTTTTAAAACGACGGCGAATCTGATCTCCCTTGCCGTTGCGGCTTCAATCTGCTCCACTGTAATGCTAAAGAGATAGGATTTGCTGGCCACAGCTTCAATCCGCTCCACTTCAGCTAATCCAAGCCTTAACGCCAAGGAGATAAGATTCACCGTCGTGGCTTCAATCTACTCTGCTACAACGCCAGGGAAATAAGATTCGCCGTTGTGACTTCAATCTTTTCCATTGCAACGTCAAGGTAATAAGATTGATGTCTTTGATCTGCTTCACTGGTAGTATAGGAAGGGAACATCTGCTATTTTCAACCTACTCCACTGCTACTTAGGGAGACAAGGCTAGTATCTTCGATCTACTTCACTGCCAATACAAGAAGATAAGATCTACTATTTGCAACCTACTCCACTGCTGCTCAGGGAGATAAGGCTGAAGTTCTACCGGTTTGTTCTCTGGGGAGAATGACCTGTATAATTCAATTCATGAACCTAATTATGCCTAGTGATTAGGATGTCATGATTAAAATGAATCAAATGCTCCTAACTAGACGTGTATGAATGACATTTGAATGAATCAGAACGTCATTTTTTTGAGAATGATCCCTCATTATAACTCAAGTTATCATTACTCAAAGTTTATTAAGGTTTTATCGCTGATGTGCTACAACGCCTTTTTGCTCGGCTGACATCTCCAAAGAAACACTTAATCAAATTGCCCCCACTGTGAACTTCAAAGCTCAATCCACTAGGACACAACATTTGTACCATCTTTCTTCCACTGTAACCCAAGGGTAGAAAAATTTGGCTTTTCTCAATCTTTTCCAATCGCAATTCAAGGATGTAGATCATGAAACTCTTTTACACCATTCCCAAGGTGTCATACTACACAAATGAAGAATTTTCTTTTCAAAGGGAACTTCTTCCTATCACTTGGCGATCATTGCTTGTTTGTTCACCAACAAGATCTCTTGTTATCTCATTCAATAAAATCTGAAAGAATAGTATTAATTTAGACTTTTTCCTTCTTAGCCATTTCAACTTTTAACTTGGTGTGTTCTAAATAATAGTCCTGTTTTAGGTTACTGTATTATTTAGAAATTCCCAGAGTAATATGCAAAACTTCTTTTGTGAAAGTTTATTAGTCCATTAATCATTATTCTAATGCAACATGCTTGCACAAAGATCATAATACTGACTAAGAGATGAATTAATTTGAGGCATAACTCGAACAATAGAAAAGGAATTTATTGATAGCAAGTGTCTTGAAAAGAAAAAAATATTCAAGATCATCAAAGAATAAAGTATTACAAGAACAAACAAATTAGGTACAGGTAATATGAAGACTAAGTGTCTTGGATATCGCAGCTTGAACTTCTCTGTACACTAAGAAACGTTTCGAATTTAACATGTGTTTAGGAGATCCACAGTACTTTTTCGATGCCCCAAGATGTCGCATATCCTTTTCTTGTTGATTTAGGTATAGCAAGATCACCACATGCCCCAATCTGATCAATGTTTGAGCCGCCCTTTTCGGGTTTTCAACTCAAATTCCCTTTGGTCTCAAGGCGCCCTTTGTGGGTTTTCACCTTGGCCTCTCCTTTTTTTTTGATTCAAAGCGCCCTTTGCAGGTTTTCACTTTGATTCCTCCTTTTCTTTCAAGTGACATATTTCTTGATTGAATCTGAATTTACAAGATTCGGTAAGTTTTTACCATCCATTTCACTCAAAATCAAAGCACCTCCAGAAAAAGCCTTTTTTACCACATAAGGTCCTTCCCAGTTTGGCATCCATTTTCCTCTGAAATCCTTTTGTAAAGGGAGGATTTTCTTCAACACCAAGTCCCCCTCATGAAATTCTCTAGGAGGAACCTTTTTGTTATATGCTCTTATCATTCGTTTCTGGTACATTTGACCGTGACGAATAGCTTTTAGTCTTTTTTCTTCTATCAGGTTTAACTGATCATATCGAGATTGGATCCATTCAGCCTCATCCAACTTTAGCTCAGCCAATACCCGAAGAGAAGGAATTTCAACCTCAATGGGTAAAACTGCCTCCATTCCATAAACCAAAGAAAAAGGTGTTGCCTCAGTAGAAGTCCTGACAGATGTTTGGTAAGCAAGAAGAGCGAATGGTAACTTCTCATGCCAATCTTTGTAAGTTTCAGCCATTTTCGCCACAATTTTCTTGATATTTATGTTGGCTGCCTCCACTGCACCATTCATTTTTGGACGATATGGCGATGAATTATGGTGTCTAATATTGAATTGACTGCAGACTTCCGCTATTGTGCTGTTATTCAGATTCAGCGCATTGTCAGATATAATCCTTTCAGGCATTCCATATCGACATATGATCTCTTTCTTCAAAAACTTACTGACTGCTGACTTTGTGACATTAGCATATGAAGCTGCTTCTACCTATTTAGTGAAGTAGTCAATAACCACAAAAATGAAACGATGTCCATTAGAAGCCTTTGGCGATATTGGCCCAATGATGTCCATACCCCACATGGAGAAAGGCTATGGAGAAGTTATAACATGTAGAGGTGAAGGAGGTGCGTGCATTTTATCCCCATAAATTTGGCATTTATGGCACTTCTTAGCATGATTGATGCAATCTCCTTCCATGGTGGACCAGTAATATCCGAATCTCATGATCTGTCTAGCCATGGTGAATCCATTGGCATGTGTTCCAAAAATACCCTCATGGACTTCTTCTAAAATTTCTTTAGCCTCTATAGCATCCACGCATCTCAAAAGTACTCGATCCTTTCCCCTTTTGTATAGAATCTCTCCATCTAAGACATAGTCAATAGCTAGTCTCCTCAATGTCCTCTTATCATTCTCTGTTGCCTGATCAGGATATTCCTGATTCTTCACATATAACAATATATCTTGGTACCAGGGACAATTATCATTCTCCACTTCTTTAATACTATAACAGTGGGCCGAAATCTCATAAATACTAATTTGAATGGGCTTTATGTCCTCTAACTAATTCACTTTAATCATAGAGGCTAAAGTAGGAAGAGCATCAGCCATCTGATTTTCTTCTCATGGGAGATAACAAAAGGTAATGTTGTCAAACTCTTCAATCAATTCCAGAACCAATCTCTGATAATGGATCAACTTGGGGTCTCTCGTTTCCCATTCCCTTTTTAGTTGGTATATTACCAATGCTGAGTCTACATATACTTCTAGTGTCTTAATTTTCCGCTCTATGGTTGCTCGGATGCCCATGATGCAAGCTTCATACTCAGCCATGTTATTAGTGCAATCGGAGTCCAATTTACTAGTGAAAGGGTGATAATCTCCATTTGGAAATGCCAGGACTGCCCCAATCCCATTGCCTAATGCATTCGAAGCTCCATCAAAGTTTAACCTCCAGGAATGATTTTCTTGGGGATCCTCTTCAGCATTTTCCACATACATCAAGTCTTCATTCAGAAAATCAAAATCTAGAGGTTCATAATCTTCTAAAGCTCTGGTAGCCAAGAAATCTGCTATCGTACTCCCTTTGATGGCCTTCTGACTTACATATACTATATCAAACTCGGAGAGCAAGATTTTCCATCTAGCCATTCTCTCATTCAACGTCGTTGACTCCATCATATACTTTAAAGGGTTTAATTTTGAAATTAGCCATGTTGTATGATAGAGTAAGTATTGCCTCAACCTCTTTGTCATCCAAATCAAAGCACAACATAATTTTTCGATAGACGAATATCTCATTTCACAATCAGTGAATTTCTTACTGAGATAGTATATCACCTTTTCCTTCTTTCCAGTCGCATCATGTTGACCCAACACACATCCCATGGAACTATCGAACACCGTCAAATACAAAATCAATGGTCTATCTGGGCTAGGTGGTGGTAGCACTGGAGTATCGGATAGGTATTGATTTATCTTTTCAAAGGCTTTCTAGCATTCTTCATTCCAAACAACAAGATTATGTTTCTTCAGAAGACGAAATATGGGATCACATTTCTCGGTCAACTGTGAAATGAAACGAGCAATATAATTTAATCTTCCTAAGAAACCTCGAACTTCTTTTCGAGTACGTGGTGGCGGTAAATCTCGTATTGCCTTGACTTTGTCTGGGTCAATTTCGATTTCTTTTTCACTAACTACGAAACCCAACAAATTTCCTGACCTGGCTCCAAAAATGCATTTTGTCGGGTTGAGCTTAAACTGAAACTTTCTTAATCTTAAGAACAATTTTCTCAGGACCTGCACATGTTTCTCCTCTGTTCTGGATTTGGCAATCATATAATCAACATAAACCTCAATCTCCTTGTGCATCATGTCATGGAACAAGGCTACCATGGCTCTCTGATATGTTGCTCCCGCATTCTTTAATCCGAATGGCATCACTTTATAGCAAAATGTTCCCCACAAAGTAATGAATGTAGTCTTTCTCATATATTAAGGATGCATCCTTATCTAATTGTATCCTGAGAAACCATCCATGAAAGAAAACAGCGAATATCCTGCCATATTATCCACCAAAGTATCAATACGTGGCAATGGAAAATTGTCTTTTGGGCTTGCTTTGTTCAAATCTCTGTAATCCACACACATTCGTATTTTTCCATCTTTTTTAGGGACTGGAACGATGTTGGCTACCTATTCAGAATATTTGACCTCCGTTAAAAACCTAGCATCAAACTGCTTCTTGACTTCCTATTTTATTTTAAGCACAATATCAGGCCTCATTCTTCTGAGCTTATATTGAACTGGCTTGCAATCCTCCCTTATAGGTAGGCGATGCACTATAATATCAGTGCTCAACCCAAGCATATCTTGGTATGACCATGCGAAGACATCTTTGAATTCTTGGAGTAATTCAATGAGGTCTCGTCTTGTCTTTACAGAAATCTCAGTTCCAATTTTCACCTCTTTCCCTTCTTCCAAGCTCACAACTTCTATTGCTTTCTTGTGAGGTAGAATTTGTTTTCCTTCCTGTTCTACCATTCTCAGCAAGTCCAAAGATAAACCACCATCTCTGTCACCTTTAAAGTCCTGCAATCCCCCTAAACACATGTTTCGTTCAAGAGGAAACTTTGAGTTTGTAGCAGAGTCATTCACGTCATTGATATAAAGGGACCAAATATGGTTACAAGAGAATGCATGAATTTATGTACAATTATTTGGGCAATATGATTATAAATGAAAGAATAATTTAATATATTTACTCGTATGGAAAAATAAAAAAAATAAAAAAATATTTGCTTGAAACAATTGCAAAGATGTATTTTATTAAAATAATGATATTTGAACATAAGCCTATTTCACAAAAGAGTTCTTATTATTTCTAGGCTAAAACAACAAGTCTGTTCCGAATATTACTCTGAGACAGTTCTAAAGACTTCAGGTATTTCTTCCGCAGTCCAATTATTTAGAACACTCCCAGGTTCATAAGGACAAATGTCTAACAAGCTCCTCTCTTCATTCGCATCCTCATGAATGGCATTGATGTGCATATTTTCAAATGTTTCTTCGATGCTTTCCTCAATCAGTATCCTTCTATCAGAATGAATGACCCCTCCAGATACGAACATTTTGGATATGTGGGGAATTATCATTGGCTCCCATTTAGTTTCCTCCCCATTTAGACGTGCCCTTCTTCTTTCCTGCCTTTTCTCTAACTCCTTCTTTCTCTATCCTCTGTCTAGCCTGTATCCTAAGCCAAAGTGATCTTGTTTTTCTTTTAGTGGTGGAATCTCAATCTTTGTAGTTTTAGATATTTTAGGCACCAACATTTTGCTCCTCACAGGAATAAATGTTGCATTTAGAAACTCCAGAGATCGAAAAGAGCATTCCACCGACTCATCATTGGTCTCCACATACGGTGCCTCATTGGATACAGCCGCTATAATATCCTCTTCGGTGTTTATTGTCACCAGCCAACCTTCTGACACTAACTTTAACTTCTGATGTAAGGATGATGGTACTGTCCCTACCGAATGTATCCATGGTCTCCCTAATAAACAATTGTAGGAGGGTTTGATGTCCATCACAAGAAAGTCCACCTCGTACACTGTTGGGCCAATCAGTAGGGGTATCTCAATTCTTCCCATGACCTTTCTTTCTGTACCGTCGAACGCCCTCACTATATTTTGGCATGTTTTCATATGCGAGTTGTCTATGGGAAGCCTGTTAAGTGTGGATAATGGCAATACGTTTAAAGCCGAGCCATTGTCAATCAATACTCTTGGCAAAGTATACCCCTTGCATCGTGTAGTGATATGCAAAGCCTTAGTAGACCCCATGCCACCAGGTGGTATTTCATCATCATTGAAGAATGTGAAATTATCAGCACTGATATTATTGACCAACCGATCTAATTTGCTGACAGAAATATCGTTGGCCACATAGGTCTCATTTAGCACCTTCATCAATGCATTTTGGTGTACTTCTAATTCAAAAGTAAGGCTAGTATAGATGTACAAGCTGGTTGTTTATGCAACTGCTCGACGACATCATACTCACTATGCTTCAAAAATTTGAGGAATTCCACAGCTTCTTCCTCCTTCATTGGCTCATTGATAGATAACACAGGCTCAGCTATTTTCTTTTTTTTGTTCTACTGTTATGGCCCTTCCTTTCACAGGTTTTGGATAAGCACTTATACCCTGATCCTTTGTAGTCTCCTTTCCATGGACGGTTGTATTGCACTTGTAATTCCACAGAACCTTCCTACTATCTTGGTAAGAAAATGTTGCAGGTTTCTTTATTATGATCCTTGGCATTACTTGCGTTCTCACTTCATCATTCTTTGGTCGCGAGATAATGACCACAGACTGAGTTACTCTTGGAACCTTCTTGGATTCAGATGTACATATACTACCTTCTTCCTTAACTTCTTCGTAAAACTCCATTTCCTTGTCATCCATCATGCTTTAAACCAAGGCTTTGAATTCTGTACATTTTTGAATCTCATGTCCCTCATCGTGATGGAACTCATGATAGTTTTTCACCCTTTCAAAGCTTCTCTCTGAATCCAAAACAAACAACCCTCTTTCTACCATCTTCTTCCAAACCCATCTCAAAGGAATTTTCACTTCTGTTATATCTTCCTTGATTCTTCTACCCATGTTCCCACCTATCATGTTCACTCCATTATCATTATGGTTAGGTAACGGGTGCTCTGTTCTAGGTGAATCATCCAATTTAACAACGCCCATGCCTATGAGTCTTTCAACCAGCTTTTTGAACGCTGTACAATGTTCTATGGAATGTCCCACGATTCCCGCGTGATAATCGCATTTTGCGTTTGCATCGTACCACTTGGGGTACGGAGGCTGCAGAGGTTTCAAGTAGTAAGGGGAAACCACGTGTGCATTGAATAGATTCTGATATAGCTCCCTATACGACATTAGAAACGGCGTAAATTGAAGCTTCTCCGTATTTTGTCTTGTGTCAGATCCCTGTTTTGATGATCTTTGTTGGTTAACAGCCACTTTTCTCGGCTAATTCACCGTAATCGTCTTTGAATATCCCTTACTATATGAACTTGTGTTGTTGACCTCATTTTCTTTCTTCTTCGAGGCTGACCTTCTGCTACTTTCTCCAGCATCAATCTTCCCGCTTCTAGTAGCATTTTCTATCATTTCACCATTCATAACTATGTCAGAAAAGCTTTTTGTAGCACCTCCTAACATATGTGTGATAAATTGGGCTTTCAATGTGTTAACGAAAAGCATTGTATCTCTCTTTCTAAAAGAGATCGCTGAACTTGGACGGCAACCTCCCTCCACCTCTGTGCGTATTGCCTAAAGCTTTCACCGAGCTTCTTTTCCATGTTTTGTAGAGTGATTCTATCAGGTACTATATCGATTACATGGTTGTACTACTTTATGAATGCGTGTGCTAAATCTCTCCATGAATTAATCTTGGTACGACTCAGTTGATTGTACCACTTGGATGCTGCCCCTGTAAGGCTATCCTGAAAATAATGTATCAGCAGCTGATCATTATTAACATACCCAGTCATCCATCTACAAAACATGGTAATATGGGCTTCGAGGCTACTAGTTCCATTGTGCTTCTCAAACTCGGACATTTTGAATTTGTAAGGGAGTACTAAATTCGGAACCAAGCTTAATTCTTTAGCATCAATCCCATAGTAGCTCTCAGCACTTTCCATTGCTCTAAATTTCTCTTCCAGCCATGTATACTTTTTTTCTAGCTATTTTGGCAATTCATCCTTCATTTTCTTTTTTTCAGCTGTTTCATCGAAGTCAGGGATAGCAGTATTAACAAGGTTGTCTCCGGGGTTAGAGCCTGATTCAGCTTGAAAATTCATTGGTGTTACAGCACCGGCCTGAAACTGCTGAGGCTTGATGGTGATAGAAGATTTGCATGGATATACCTCAACATGCTGAGGGGTCAAGCCTGGGTGATAAACATGTCCCTCACTGTCTCCTTCTTCAACATTGAGCACAGAACCCTTTCCTTTATCAATTCCTCCGGTCAACAACTGAGTTAATCGAGCCATCATACTCCCTTGAGATTACATCATTTTGTCCATCATTTTTTGCTAAATTTTCTCAAGCTGGTCATTCATTTGTTGTTGAAGCTGATCCTGCATCTCCTTTTGGAACTGTTCTAGCCTTTCCATCCTTTGGTCCATGTCCTTAGTTTTTTATCGAGTACCGTAGCGGTGTTTGGTAGGTTGGTTGGTTTCCAGATTAACTGAGGAGTGATTTAAATTATTTAAAATCTTTTAATATTTTTTTAATGCATACGAAGCAAATGTAATGCATGAAATGAATGCAAAAAGACGTCAATTTCAATTCAATTCCATTTAAGAAAACTTTACTAGAAATTAAATTTCTTTACATAAAGTGAATTACAAATAAAGCTTTGCCCTATTACTCAGAATTCTAATCTTCCTAAGTAACAAAACTAACTCTTGCCCCTGATCCGATTCTAATTCATACTTCACACTCAGCATGTCAGCCTGCACTGCTAGAGTCTGTATGTGATCATCTACTTCTCGAATCTGGACCACAGTTTCCTCCATAATATGATCTCAGCTTCTAACTTGATTCTGAAAGTAGTGGAGCTATTCATTATTACGATTTTCATTTGCTTCCAAGCACTTGATCTGGATCTCACAATTTTGCAACGCCGTTTATAACTCTTCTATTATTTTCTTCATCTCCTCAATCTTGCTCAAGTTTTCCCTCAATTCTATTGCAGAGTTTCGATTTTGATACTGACAAAGGGATCTTTCCAACTCCGTCACCCTGTCCTTTAGCTCACTTTTTTCCTTTTGGCTCTCTGACAAACTCTTCTCTAGAGCCTCATTTCATTTCTGAACCTCTTGAAATTTTTGTCCCCATCTATCGACTTTGTCATTTTCTTCTCGAATTTCTGCTCGCCACTATTCTGAAGTTTTTCCCAGCCCAGCAATTCTTATTGACAGGTGCAACTTTTTATAATCTGCCTTCAAACTATCCAACTCCTCCTCAACCTTGTTTTTCCCTTTTCTTAATTTCTCAGTTTCGAGCTTTTGCACATCTATGTCTAATCTTAAGTTCATCTTCTCTTCCTTCATTTGTTCTATATTCTTTTCTAACTCTGCATTTCTTCTTTCAAAATCTTGTCTTACAGTTTCCAACTCAGAAGGGACGACCCGCAAATATTCCTCTATTGATTGGCTATTTTCTTGACTTATCTTGGGTATATTGTCGTTGATTCTCCTAACCCACCATTCATTATACTCAGGAGTTGTCATCGGACCCATAGCTAACCTCTTCATTTGGCGAGTCTGTTTCCATGCATTAGACATCTCTTGAATCTTCTTTCTATAACCATCATCTCTGTACGAAACTCCACAATTAGCTATCCCTTGGGTCGCAGGTATAAATTACAGTGACCTATACTTTCTTAGCACCAATAATGGGGCATATCCAACAGCTCCCCAAATTCCAAGTAGTGGAACCCAATCAAAATTACCACACCTATACAGGATCTCATCTGGAAGCAACCAAGGAGCTCTCCACTCGATGTCCTCTTCTTGAAGATTCTGAAGATTTCCCATCCACTTTTCGTCTGAAATATCGTCTCTCCTCGGTGTGGCTACAACCTCCTTTAGTGGCAAATAATTTTCAGAGAAAACCCGATACGAAACCCTATCGACCTTTCAAAAGTGACTATGAAACCATGCAAGTAGGAGCTGTGCACATCCAATGAATCTACCCCTTTCCGGCATGCACTCAATGACCTAAAAGTTTCTGCCAAAATTGCCAAAATTGGTATAACCCTCTTATCAAGCTGGTCGAATAAATTGGTGACTGCTTCATCAACATGCCCCAAGGCTTTGGGGAAGACAACCAAGCCATATATACTTAAAGCAAAGACATCTAAACCTCTTCCTCATGTCTGGGTGCGTTAGAACTGCATCTTTCAAACTTCTCCAAGGAACGCACTTACTATCCCCCATTTGCTTAATTCATGCAGCAACCCACTACTCACTCATCCCTGTTATACTCATCAGCTTCTTCGAAAAGGTTGGCACATTTATCGGTCTCGAGTAGACCTTGTCCACTTGAAACTTTGAACATCAGAGTAAAGCCACATATTCTTCTATCGTAGGCACCAAATCGACCTTCCCAAATGTGAAGCACCTGTAAGCAGGATTCCAAAACTGGGCGAGGACTCGAAACAAATGTTTGTCTACCTTCACATCAAACAAATAAGGCAAATCCCCATAATTATTATAAAATAACTGTCTAACCTCGTCATTCCACTGATCCCAGATTTCCTTTAACTCTTACAAATTGTTTTGAGTTACACTAATGCGAGTAAAATCCCATAATTTTAATACATGTTTGTCAGCCAAACTATCACCTTTCTCTTGCTGTGTCGTTTCAGACCAAGTTCGGACAGCCGCATTATCCTCCACTTTATCAAGAAAACCTTTTTCCATGATAAGCTTTCTATCCAGCAACTGAATATGAACTGACGCCTTTTATAATGAAATGAAATGCCATGTCATGCAATCAAAATAAAACACAAAAAGTCAGTATCATATAAAAACATAAAATATAATCAAGAAATGTTAAAGCACCTAATCGGATATCTACTAGGGTTCAGTATAGTTCTACCTAAGGTGGATTCCTAAGGTTCACTATATGAAGCTCGGCTTCTAGGGAAAAGGTATCTGAACCAGCAGATTCCTCGATCTTCACCCATTATAGGCTCATATAGATTAAGTTCAGTTCAGGGGAATACATTTTCCCTATGACTATACGGAGATGAAAATCTCACGAAGGCATAGGTACCGATGGACTCCGAAAGAGATCCACTATCCTATACGGAGGTGAAAACCTCACGAAGGAATAGTTTCTCACTCCCACTTAGAAGGGTAAAATCATGCAACTCATGTAATGTGTAATGCAAACAATACTTAAATTAATTAAGCAAGAAAATAATGAATGCAAAAGGATATCATGAATTTTTTAAAATTTATTTTTTCGACCATAATACAAAAATTAATCAACTTTGTGGCTCGACTCTATTTTTTTTTAAAAAAGTCCCCAGCAGAGTCGCCAAGTTGTCGAAACCGTTTTTATTTTTTGAAAAAAAAACAAAAATTTAGTTGTCGATGAAAATTGGAAAAATTGGGAGTCGCCACCAATATTTTATTGAGGTGTGATTGGATCACCTAAAAATGGCTTTGGTCTACGAGTTTTAGAAAAATGGATTCGGGAGTCGATTATGTACGAGGAACGATTAGCACCCTCGTAATGCCAAAAAATTGGTACCTAGTTGATTAATTAGTGTCTTAATGTCGAGAGTTAAAAATGTCACACCCAATGCGTTAGGGCACGATATTCCACTTCTCCAAAATTCTCTTGTAATAAAATTTAAAAGAATATTCATTTGTTTAAGATTTATAAAGAAATCGTGGCCCAATACATTAGGGCACAATTTCTCAAAATTATAAGCATTGAATATTTCCTTTATTATTTTTTAGAAAAATATTTATCTCGAGAAATCAACGTGTCACATCCAATACTTTAGGACACAACATGTTGAATTCCCGATGAAAAGCTTTATTTTGTTTGATTAAAGAGCAATTCTCGATTGTTAGATTTTACGAAGAAAATTGGAACCCAATACGTTAGGGCTCAATTCTCTTGAAAATCCTAAATACGAGAATTATCTCTATTTTGAAAATTTTCTATTTTTAAATTCGAGTAAAAGATGATGTAATGTTATATTGTAGGTATAAATGTCGCAATAACAAATACAATAATAATAAATACAACAATGACGTAGAAATAATATAAAGAAATTAATAAACGAAACTAATATACATAAAAAAAATAACCAACGACATGTAAAGTATCAAATAAATGAACAAAATATAAATGAAAACATAAATCAATAAACAAATGAAGGAAATAAACAAAAAGAAAAGGAATGGAAAAAAATACAAAATATATACATTGAAATTATGAAGAATAAAAGACGTAAACATAACTTACTCATAAAATTTTGGGTTATAAAACTTATATATATAAAAGACCTAATGCATTTATGAAAACAAAGGAAAATATATATATACATATATATATATAAATTATAAAATATGTGTTAAAAATATAAGTAGGTAGTTAAACATCATGGAAAATAAATAAAAAAAACATAGGTATATGCGTATATATATAAATATAATAGAATATTCATTTAAAAAAATAAATATATATATGTACACATAAAATATATTAAAAATAATTAAATAATATGTACATTATCAAAATTAATTAAATAAAAAAAACATGTGTACATGAGAAAAATATTAATTAGAGAAAATAAATATGTGCATAAGGAAACAATAAATGTACATATATATATGGATTTTAAAAAAATTCATAATAAAAAAAATAATTACATTATTTAATTAATTTTTTTAAAATAATAAAAAAAACTAAATCGAACTGCAGATAACAAATCTGGGGCAAATCTGCAAATAAGTGAAGATAAAAGGACTAAATTGAAACGCGCCAATTACACAGAGGAGCTGGAAGGGAAAGTTTCCCTTCTCCTCTAAACGGCGTCGTTCAATCAGGATCGAATTGAATTTTAAAATAAATTAAAGGGGTAAATTTAAAATAAAAAACTTAATTGTAAAAATATTAAAAGGCGGAGGGGCTAAAAGCGCAATTTACCCCTCTGCTCAAAAACATGCGGATCCTAGGCCAGGTCGGGTCGGAGTCGGGTCGGCCTCCCAAAACGACACCGTTTTGGCATCTGGGGAGGCCTAGTGAAACGTCGTTTCACTAGGCTATTTAAGCCAAAAATTTATTCAAAAATTTCATTTTCATTCCCCCTTTAAAAAAAAACTCTCCAAACACTCTCCCTTCTCCAGTCGTCCGGCCATCGGTGGGTCATCGGTCGGTCATTGACCGGTCATCGGCCACCGCACCGGCCACTGATCTCAGGCGCCGGCAGCGCCGTCTGCTGTGGTCGAAAGAGGGAAAATTCCCTTTTCAACACTTCCGACCCTTTTAGGCCCGAATCTGGGCTCAACTTCTTCAAAAAAAAAAAAAAGACAAAAACACCCCAAAAGCCCTAGGAACCCTTCGGCTTCTGGTCGTCTATCCCTGGAGACGATTTTTTCAGCCGTCACAACGATGTTTCAGAAGTAAACAACGGTATGTTTTCACCCTTTTATTCATTTTATTTCAGTAAATAAATAAATAAATAAAATATATAAAAATGAAACAAAAAATATCAACCTTTGTATTTTTCGATTAACCCTTTTGTTTGTATTCTTTCTATTTGCTGTGAAAAATACTTGTTTTTTATTGATTTTTTGATCCAGGTTACAGTGCATTCGATGGCTTTTTATAGCCCTTCTCAAAACAATATAAAGAAGAAACAAATCTCTTTTTATTTGATTTGCGAATCTTTGATTTCGTTTCCTTTTTTGTTGTTTCTTGCTTGATGTGCAGGTATGAAGATCGCGTGGAGATTCAGAGGGCATGCTTACGGCGGCTGAAGATTAGAAACCTTAGGGTTTCTAATGATTTTGGGCCACCGTAATTTGGGACTTTGTTTTATTTCATTTTGGGCCATATAGGCCTGCTTATAATTCGGGCCTTTTAGACCCGGTGCCAAAATCGGGTATTACAATATATATACATGATTGTTACTGAGTTTGACATACTGTATACACGTATGATTTATGACATGACATATTGCATGGGGTTGGGATTCTGATATAGGGGAAGTATATTGTACTAGTGGCTTTGCCACATATACTGTTACTGGCAGCTTTGCTGCGTTATTATTCTGGCAGCTTTCCTACGATATTGGTGTGTTGGCTAGGTGGGTCAATTTTATCCCCACATGGTGTGTTGGTGGTTCAGAGTGGTGTGCTGGTTGGATTAGGATGGGTTGCATCACTACATTATTCTATTTACTGTATTGGGCTAAGGCCCACATTATCCCTGTACTAGGCTAAGGCTCACACCCTTACTGTAATAGGCTAAGGATCACACTATACCGATACTATATAGGGCTCAGGCCCAGACTGGTTCTGCATGTTGCATAGTGATTGTGTAGAAGGGGATTACACACTGAGTTTCGAAAACTCACTCTCTACTTTTAACTGTGCAAGTAATCCTTAGCCATAGATGATTCGGGGTTGTGAGGGACTCAGAGGTGGCCACACAACTACTGTTGATGTTTACATTTGCCTTTCTTTTAATTTTATTAATTTGTTGGGTTTTGATTTTGTAATAAGGCCTTTAAATTGGTTTTAAATTTTTAATTAGGCTTTGCTTATTTATTTTACATTGCTAGGTTCGGATAAGATGAAATTTTAAATTAATTTCTGCTTTCAAAAACACGGGTCTTAACAATAGAATTTAAAGAGCTTCTGCGATTTTTAGATCAACCTATTAAAACAATATCAAACAGCAAGACAAATGTTTTAACTGAATGAAATGTTAATTGATAGCAAGAAGTATATTATGAACTTAAAAATAAATTTTTACCAATGAGACCTAGTTTTCAAATACACTTTGATGTGGCGCGCCAGATTTGACCATTATGTCTAGGCCGGGTTTGAAAATATCTGGAATTTTTGGAAAACTATTTTGAATTATTTTTGAAGGTTACAAGTGTGGCACACCGAGTCTTCAGCACCGAATCTGTAAGTTTCTATATATTGTAGACTGCTTAAACTGAAATATATTGAGAGATTACTATAGATACTGGGACTGTACTGAAACTCTTAGATTAGAGAAAGTTGAGATTGTAGGAAAACTGAAAACTATAGGGAGACTCTTGAATTGCAAAAAAAAAAACTTTGATTACGGTTTTTTTATAAGACATCTATTAACAATTACTGGAATCACAAACTAATGCATAAAACTTCGTAAACAGATTATACGTTATTCGATATGAGCGCTAGAGGTACTCGCGGAAGGGGTACATGAGGCCGTGGTAGAGGCCGAGGAGGTGCTAGGTTTGGGTCTTCAGTGTCAGGCCACATGCCTAATGTTGAGGTTAGGGAGGCACCGGCTTTACCGGTGACTGAGTCGAGATCATACGATCAAGGAACTGGGGACGACGCACTATCCTAAGCTATCCTCCATATTCTATAAAGGGTTGTAGGAACCAGCACTGGTGTTGTGGGATGTGGGTCAATTTTCGAACGACTCCGGTCGAATGGAGCGGAAATTTTCAGGGGTGTTTCTGGAGTAGCCCCTAATGTGGCTGAATACTGGTTGGAAGCCATGGAAAGAATAATGGATGATCTCGACTGCAGTTCTAAGTAAAAGCTAAAAGGTGTAGTGTCTTTACTACGAGACAAGGCCTATCAGTGGTGGCTTACCGTGAGACAAGGTACTCAAGCTGAATGGTTAACATGGGTTTTCTTTAAGTCGAGCTTCCAAGGAAAGTATGTGGGCACAAGTTATGTGGACGCCCGAAGAAAGGAATTTTTGAGTTTGACCCAGGGGAATAAGACTATGGCAGAATATGAGGCAGAGTTCTTGCGACTGAGTCACTGCGCACGTGGGATAGTGGCAACTAAGTATGAGCGTTGTGTGTGCTTTGAGGATGGTCTCTGAGATGAGTTGCGAGTTTTTATAGCTCCCCAAAGGGAGCGAGATTTTGTTGCCCTTGTTGAAAAGGAAAAAATTGCCGAGGATGTGAAGCACTCTGAGTGCCAGAACTATGAGAAAGATACAGGCAGGTTTATGAGGGATTTAGAGCTTAAGTTCTTCTGGTAGGCCTAAAAAGAAGGCCAGGTTTGATGGGCTAGTCTGAGCTGGGGTTACTGTTGCTAGACTACAGCCTTGTGCTGACTATGGGAGACATCATCTAGGTAAGTGTTGGAAGAAGATTGGGGCATGTTTCAGATGTGGGTCCAGGGAGCATCAAGTTAAGGATTTTCCTTAGAGGCCTACTCAGATGGAAGCTGCAGGCCAGGGTTTTGTTCAGCCAGTGAGAGGTGGTCAGCAGCCACCAAGAGGCCATGGGCAGGTTAGAAGTGGAAATGGTGTAGGTCGAGGTCGTAGAACATTTGGTAGAGGTGTTGGCAATAGTAAGGCAAGACAACCTGCACTGGTCTATGCTGCTCGTCGTCGTGAGGATGGTGATGCTCCAGATGTTATAATTGGTACATTCCTAATTCATAAAGTACCTTACACTGCTTTAATTGATATAGGGTCTACGTATTCATACATTGCATGCACTGTGTCTGGCACATTGGGTATCATTTGTAAGAGTACTATTAATAAGACGACGATGTTGAGTCCACTGGGACAATCGGTAAGGGTAGACAAGTTATTCAGAGATGTGGCCCTAGAGGTTCAAGGAGTTATATTTCTAGCAGATTTAATGGAGCTACCGTTTGGTGATTTTGACCTGATCTTCGGGATTGATTGGTTGGTAAAACACCGTGCAAGTTTGGATTGTACTGCTAAGCGTATGGTATTAAAGACTACTAATGATGAGGAGGTGGTTGTGATTAGGGAGCGAAGGGATTTTCTGACTAATGTGATATTTGCTTTAAGGGTCGAAAAATTGGTTTGCAAGGGTTATGAGGCGTTTCTAGCCTATATTAATACATCTGGTTATGAGGGTCCTTCTGTTAGAGATGTTAGAATTGTTAAGGATTTTTCTGATGTATTTCCTGATGAGCTCCCTGGGTTGCCTCCGAGCCGTGAGGTTGAATTTGGAATTGAGCTCCTGCTAGGAACGGCTCCAGTGTCCATCGCCCCTTATAAGATGGCACCAAAGGACTTGGTGGAATTAAAAGCTCAAATCCAAGAACTATAGGATCGAGAATTCATTCGACCTAGCATGTCTCCGTGGGGAACACCAGTGTTGTTTGTAAAGAAAAACGATAGGATCATGCGCATATGCATCTATTATCGGCAATTGAATAAACTGACTATCAAGAATAAGTATCCCTTATCGATGATAGATGATTTATTTGATCAGTTACAAGGAGCATCGATTTTCTCCAAAATAGATCTTCGTTCTGGGTACCATCAGTTGAAAGTTAAAGAGGTTGATGTGTATAAGACTACGTTTAGGACTGGTTATGGTCATTACGAGTTCCTAGTGATGCCGTTTGGGCTGACGAAAGCACCAGCTGCCTTCATGGACCTAATGAACCGAGTATTTCAGCCCTATTTGGATTGGTTTGTGGTGGTATTTATAGATGATATCTTGGTGTATTCTAGAACTGAGGATGAACATGATGCCCATCTTCGAATTATTCTAAAGATTTTAAGGGAGAAGCAGTTGTACGCTAAGTTCAGTAAGTGTGAGTTCTGGTTGAGAGAAGTGACATTTCTTGGTCACGTGGTGTCTTCTGAGCGGATTAGGGTTGACCCTCGAAAAATTGAAGCTGCACTGGAATGGAAACCACCTAAGACTGTATCTGAGATTTGAAGTTTTCTGGGTCTGGCAAGGTACTACAAACGTTTTGTTGAGGGGTTTTCCTTGATTGCTATACCTCTGACTAAGTTGCTGCATAAAGGGGTACCGTTTAACTGGACTGATAAGTAGCAAGAAAGTTTTGAGAAATTGAAGAAAGTTCTGACTGAGGCCCCTATCTTAATACTTCACTGTCTACAGTGATGCATCACACGTTGGTTTGGGTTGTGTGCTGATACAGGGGGTAAGGTGGTTGTTTATGCGTCTCATCGGCTTAAGCCTCACGAGGCAAATTGCCCTACTCATGATTTGGAGTTAGTTGTGGTGGTATTCGCACTAAAAATTTGGATGCACTATCTCTACGGTGAGAAGTGTACTATCTACACAGATCAAAAGAGCCTTAAGTATCTCCTCACTCAGAAGGAGCTGAATCTTAGGCAGCTAAGATGGGTAGAGCTGCTTAAGGATTATGACTGCTCGATTGAGTACCACCCTAGTAAGGCTAACGTGGTGGCTGACGCACTCAACCGTAGGGCTGTATCTAATTTGAGTGTAATGTTTGCTCGTCTCATCTTGTTTGATGATGGTAGTTTGTTGGCTGAGATGGAAGTTAGATCAGCATGGACTTAACAGATTAAGGGTAAACAGTTGTTGGATGTGTCACTGGTTGAGAATGGGGAAACTTTAAATTTTGGGTTGAATAGTGAATGAGTGTTGTGCTTCCGAGGGAGAGCCTGTGTACCGAGTGATAATCATTTGAGGCAGTCTATACTGCGAGAGGCACATAGTAGTCCTTTTGCTATGCATCCTGAAGGGAATAAAATGTACCGAGATCTTCGTGAGTTGAACTGGTGGCAAGGATTGAAACGTGAAATAACTGATTTTGTGGGTAAATGTTTAACTTGTCAGCAAGTGAAGGCTGAACATCAGTTACCTTCAGGGTTGCTTCAACCGGTTAAAATTCCACTTTGGAAGTGGGAGAGAGTAACCATTGATTTTGTGAGGGGGCTGCCCTTAACGCCTACTAAGAAGGATTCAGTATGGGTTATTATAGATCAATTTACTAAATCTGCTCATTTCATACCAATCCGTACTGATTACTCTTAGTAGAAGTTAGCTAAACTGTGTGTGGCTGAGATTGAAAGACTGCATGGGTACCGGTTTCCATTATATCAGATAGAGATCCTCACTTCACATCTCAATTCTGGAAGAAGTTACATGAGGCTTTGGGTACAAGACTGGACTTTAGTACTGCTTTTCATCCCCAGACAGATGGTCAGTCGGAAAGAGTGATTCAAGTACTGAAGGATATGTTAAGGTGTTGTGTAATGGATTTCCAAGGCAGCTGGGAAGATTATTTGCCGCTAGTAGAGTTTACGTATAGTAATAGCTACCAGTCCAGTATTCAAATGGCACCGTACGAAGCATTATATGGTCGTAGGTGTCATACTCCTACCTGTTGGACTGAGTTGGGCGAGTGGCGAGTTCTAGGGCCAGAGTTGGTTTCTAACACCGAAGCGAAGGTAAAATTGATTCGAGACCGATTGAAGGAAGCATCTGACAGGAAAAAGTTTTACGTGGATCTTAAACACCGAGAGATTGGGTATTCTGTGGGAGACTTTGTATTTCTCAAGGTTCCCCATGGAAAAAGATACTGAGGTTTGGACGGAAGGGTAAGCTTAGCCCTAGGTTCAGTGGGCCTTATCGTATACTGAAGCATGTGGGACCAATCACATATCAACTTTAGTTGCCTCCAAAATTAGACCAGATTCGCAATGTGTTCCACGTCTCCATGTTAAGGCATTACCGCTCTGATCCCACACACATTGTTCTAGTTGAGGAAATCGAGTCTAGGCCAGATCTGACCTTCGAGGAGGAACTAATGCAGGTTTTGGATCGTGAGGTTAAGTAATTGAGGAAGAAATCTATTCCTCTAGTCAAAGTGCATTGGCGTAATCACAGTTCAGAAGAAGCCATGTAGTAACCCGAAGAGGCGATGCGACAACAATACCCTCATCTTTTCTGATCAGCTAAATTTCGAGGCCAAAATTTTGTTAAGGGGGTAGAGTTGTAACACCCGAAAGTCCAATTCTTTAATTTTTGCATGATTTGTTACTGATTGCTTGTTTGCTTTAATGGTTAAGTGATTTGGGTGTGTTTGGGAGTGTTTGAGAAGCCTGGGTTCAAGTCTTGGCCCTGACACAATTTTTGGTTTTTCTCTTAAATGAATCTGGACACTAGCACTTAGGGTTATATATATTAATACTTGTTTTATGACACAAAGAGCTTATTAGTCCAGTGGTAGGTGGCGTGTGAAGTATCCTTGAGGTCTGAGGTTCAAGTCTTGTGTAACACCCCTAACCCGTATCCATCTCTAGAATAGGGTTATAGAGCATTACCAGAGTTTACAAATTAGTTTACAGACATTTCATGTCATCAAGCATTCATATTTAAAATCAATAAAAATCAAAACATTAATGAGCTAACGTTAACCAATTTAACTCATACATGTCATTATAACCAGAATCAAAACATCCAAAATTACTAATAGAATTAATGGATAGTGTGATAAACATTTATACATCCATTCAATGCATTATTCCCCTTTTTATCAAATATATCAATGTTTCATCAATTTTAATACAATGAACATTCAAATCATATTCACATCAATAACATACATTTCAATCATTTAAGAATATAATTCAAGTTACACGAACTTACCAAATTAAATTGCAGAAATACCAAAAATTGAGCGACATTTTGGTAATTTTCTATTTTCCTCGAATTTCCACCCAATCATGATCTAAATTAATATTTCATTCAATTTATTAATTTAAATATAAAAAATTTATTTCATACAATTTGGTCACTTTTTGACATTTTTACCAATTTACCCTTAAAATATTACTTTTATTCAATTTAGGCCTTGAACCTAAATCATACAAATTGGACATTTTTAATGAAAACTCATGCTAGTTGAATAATCATTTATTTTCCTCCTCCTCCTCTCCATTCCACATCCTTAACGTATAATATGCTTATATGTAACATTATCTATAATTCCATCATTTATTTATATATTAATTCAAAGTTGTCCACTTGCGTCATAATCACTAAATTATTTATATCTTGAGCTAAAAACTTCGAATTAAGATCTGCTAAATATCTATGAAACTAGACCCACATATATTCTTACCGTAAAATTTTCAGAATTCTTTGTCCAGCCAATAAGTACAGTTTATTCTTTAAAATTTCCCCTGTTTCACTGTTTGACAATTTCGGCCCCTCTTCACTAAAAATTAATTATCTATTTGTACAGAAGTTGAATGATGTTTTTGTTTGTTTCTATTGAAAATAGACTCATTCAGGATTTTAAAAATATAAATTTAAGCCTCTAATTATTTTTATTCAATTTTTTATGATTTTCCAAAGTCAGAATAGGGGAACCCTAATTCATTCTGACATTGTCCCACAAAATTTATTTTATCTCATGATTTACAATTCCATTAATTACACCGTTTCTTCTATGAGAAACTAGACTTAATAGGATTTAATTTGATATTTTTTTCATTCTCTAATTCGATTTACAAAATTTTTTGTGATTTTTAAAAGTTAACCTACTGCTGCTGTCCAAAACTATTTTAGTGCAAGATGTTGATTACTAAATTTATAACTCCTTTATTCCCTTTCTCTATAATATTTCCCATCATTTTCACTTATTTTCCTTCACTAATATATCAAGAACATAATAATTTATTTAAGAAAAGTCTACTATAACATCATTTCCATACTTTTTCAACAATAACAAACTTAAAAATATATTGAAATCTTGATGTTCTTACATTATGCTATTGATTTCAATCTTTAACTTGATTTTCTCTCTCCTCCAGCTTCTATTTCTTGAATCTAACTTGACATTCCAGCTCTCCATTGTCTCCTTATTATTTTTCTCTCTTGGAAGCTATGGAAATTCTTTTGATTTCTAGGTGAAAATAGTGAATTTTTGGTGAAAGGACCAAATTGTAAAGAAAGCAAAACTTTCTTTCTTCTCTTCTCTTCTAACGTTGGTTGCATGGAAAGATGATAATTTTTCATCATCTTTCCTCCATTTTATATTAATCATTTAATAATAAAATAATACTAAAAATATTAATTAAATATTAATTAAATAACATTTATCTAATTAATTAATTAAAAATATCACAAACGTCATCATTACCTTCTAGAATTCTCTCTCTATTTGACCATTTTGCCCTTTATAATCTTTTGAAATTTCATCCTTGAGTCATCACTTAATTTGGTAAAATTGCAATTTAGTCCCTCAAAATTCTTCACCTTTTTAATTTGGTCCTAATTCATCCATTTTCCTTAGTTTCTAGATTATTTCATCCTTAAATATTTACACTATTGGTCATTCAACTTTTTTTGCATTTACACTTTAACCCCTCAAATTTTGAGTATTTACTCTTGGGCAACAAAACTTTTCTCCCTTTTGCAATTTAATCCTTTCTTGAATTAATATGTCATAATATACTTCCCAATGTTGACATAACTCAATATTATCCTTTTCATCACTTTATTTTCTTATTTTACTATATCAATGATATTATCTTACTTTCTTACTGTAGTAATTTTCGGGGCATTACATTTCTCTCCACCTTAAAATAAATTCCGTCCTCGAAATTTCCTTATTTTATTTTGATCATGAACTTCATCATTTCTATATTCTTTCAATTATCCTTTACTATCCATTCGTATCACTAACATTTCTAGTTTTTATATCATTTTGTACTTCCTTTTCAATAATATTCTTCTTTTTACTTAATCGACTTCTTATTTCCTCTCTTTTTTCATAACCAGAAGTCCTTTCTTCATTTAGTTTTTTTAAAGTCATCTCTATCATTCTATAGTTCCCTTCTGTACATATTTACCTAGCTTAGTATTTGTATTTATTCTCTCTCCTTTCATTTCACAATTTATTTTTAATTCAATATTTCAAAAATGAATCAGAGGTAAACATTTACCTTGTAAGGAAAATTATTTATCTTTTTTAGCAGAGGCCCAGTAGATTAAACAGAATACTTAGGATATACAGAACTAATATAGAGGTGCATTATTATGCACTATTAAACAGAAAGCACTAAAGTATTATACAGAAAACATAAATGTGCTAATAATCAAAGAGCACGCTAAACTCCTTTAATATCCTAATAGTTCTAATCTCGTCTACTTAGGCAAGTTATTTCATGCATGCATATCACTTTTACACTTTTCTCATAATGCTTTTACATGCTTTACAATTTAATTCTTGTACCAATAATCCATATATTTATATATTCTCTACCTTTAATACATGTATTATATTTCAAAATTCATTATTCATCCATAATTTACTAATAATCCATATCATGTACTTCACATATCACGTTTACATGTTTTGCAATTTAGTCATTAGCACAATATTTCTTGTAGCAACACAATACACTTTCTAAATATGCATGCAAAACAAAACAATAGCTGGTCATAAACGGACCAGACCAACAGGGCTTTCGTCTAACATTATAATTAGCTAACATTCTCACAACATAAGAACTCTATCAGAACTAAACAATTACACAAACATATCTCTGAGGATAAAATATTATATATAATATCCAGAAAAAATCATCATGTTCATTTTGACTGTAACCTTCACACACAGACATCTTTAACTTAATTATCATTTCTTTGATTAATTATGTTATCATGAACCTCACTTTATTCCATTCACAAAAAAAAAAGAAATTTCCAGTTAATACATACATTCTTTTAGGTATCATACCTGAATATTTTGTCTCATCAAATTTAACTTCTTCTTTATTTACTCTCTTACTTGTTTACTTACTTGCTTGCTTAAACAACTCATGATTATAACTTACTCCTTCCTTATTGAAATTATTTTCTCAACTGATAATTGAAATATTCTTAATCCTTATACTTACCTGAATTTGTTTATCGTACTTTTACCTGAACTTTCATGTAACATAATTTCTTTACTAGCCCGTTGAATCACTTGGAATACTAAGGATACTCGGGTCTCCTGTCTGATAATAACATGCCAAAGCCATGTCCCAGACATGGTCTTACATGGGCTATTTCCTGTACTGCCAATGCAATATCCCAGATATGGTCTTACGTGGGAGTTCTCATATTGGTGCCCATGCCATGTCCTAGACATGGTCTTACGGGGGACCTCTCATCTCGGTGTCAATGCCATGTCCCAGACATGGTCTTACATGGGACCTCTCATATCGGTGCCAACGCCATGTCCCAGACATGGTCTTACATGGGACCTCTCATATCAGTGCCAACGCCATGTCCTCTCATATCAGTGCCAATGCCATGTCCCAGACATGGTCTTACATGGGACCTCTCATCTCAGTGCCAACGCCATGTCCTAGACATGGTCTTACATGGGACCTCTCATCTCTGTGCCAATGCCATGTACCAGACATGGTCTTACATGGGATCTCTCATCTCGGTGCCAATGCCATGTCCCAGACATGGTCTTACATGGGACCTCTCATAATTTCAATATGCCAATGCCATGTCTCAGACATGGTCTTACACTGGCTCACATATCAATGTCGATGCCATGTCCCAAACATGGTCTTATACGAGATCGCATGCCAATGCCATATCCCAAATATGGTTTTATATGAAAATCACATATCACAAGTTGCCATGGTCCAACCATGGTCTTTTTCGTCAATTCATCACATATCACTGAAAGAAAGTACTCATTCATGTGTTCTACTCAATTTGATCTATCAATTCAATTTTCATACTATTATAATATTCATGGTTCAATAGCAAAGACATAAAACAAACATCATATTATTTCTAAATTAACAATTAAACATAAGATTCTATCATATAAACATACTGATTACACTTATTCAAGCAAGTGTACATAAACATAAGATTCTATCATATAAACTTTCGTTTTATTCTACGTTTCTACATTTCTCAACTCATGGTTGGCTTATTTCATACATTTCATTTCAGTTCAAGTCTTGTGTAACACCTCTAACCCGAATCCATCTCTAGAAAAGGGTTATAGAGCATTACCGGAGTTTACAAATTAATTTACAGAAAATTCATGTCATCAAGCATTCATATTTAAAATCAATAAAAATCAAAACATTAATGAGCTAACGTTGGCCAATTTAACTCATACATGTCATTATAACCAGAATCAAAACATCCAAAATTACTGATAGAATTAATGGATAGTGTGATAAACATTTATACATCCATTCAATGCATTATTCCCCTTTTTATCAAATATATCAATGTTTCATCAATTTTAATACAATGAACATTCAAATCATATTCACATCAATAACATACATTTCAATCATTTAAGAATATAATTCAAGTTACACGAACTTACCAGACTAAATTGCAGAAATACCAAAAATTGAGCGACATTTTGGTAATTTTCTATTTTCCTCGAATTTCCACCCAATCATGATCTAAATTAATATTTCATTCAATTTATTAATTTAAATATAAAAATTCATTTCATACAATTTGGTCACTTTTTGACATTTTTACCAATTTACCCTTAAAATATTACTTTTATTCAATTTAGTCCTTGAACCTAAATCATACAAATTGGACATTTTTAATGAAAACTCATGCTAGTTGAATAATCATTTATTTTCCTCCTCCTCCTCTCCATTCCACATCCTTAACGTATAATATGCTTATATGTAACATTATCTATAATTCCATCATTTATTTATATATTAATTCAAAGCTATGCACTTGCGTCATAGTCACTAAATTATTTATATCCTGAGCTAAGAAACTCTGAATTAAGATCCGCTAAATTCCTATGAAACTAGACTCACATAGCTTCTTACTACAAAATTTTTAGAATTTTTTGTTTAGCCAATAAGTACAGTTTATTCTTTAAAATTTCCCCTATTTCACTGTTTGACAGTTTCGACCCCTCTTCACTAAAAATTAATTATCTCTTTGTACAGAATTTGGATGATGTTTCCGTTTGTTTCTATTGAAAATAGACTCATTCAGGATTTTAAAAATATAAATTTAAGCGTCTAATTATTTTTATTAAATTTTTGATGATTTTCCAAAGTCAGAACAGGGGAACCCGAATTCATTCTGACATTGTCTCACAAAATTTATTAGATCTCATATTCCATTTGTTGAAACCCTTTTTTTTATTGAAAAACAAAAATTTTAGTTGTCGACAAAAAAGGAAAGATTTGGGAGTCACCACCGATCTTTTAAAGAGGTGTGATCGGGTCACATTGAAAACGGTTTTAGGTCTACGAATTTTGAGAAAAAAGGTTTGGGAGTCGGTTACATACGAGGAAGGGTTAGCACCCTCGTAACGCCCAAAATTGGTACCGAGTTGATTGTTTAATGTCTTAGTGTTGAGAATTTGAAGAGATTTTAAAATACGATCCTTCTCTTTTTTATTAATGTTAATTTTATAAAAGATGTGTGGATAAATCGATGCGGATACCAAAGACCTCCTTGTCTCAGAGTAATAAAATGACAGACACAATACATTAGGGCACGACATTTTTAGTGATCGAGAATAAGTTTGTCTTTTGATTTTCAAAACTTGCGTGGTGAAGTTTGAAAAGGATATTCAATTGCTTTAAGTCAGATGAAAAATCGAAACCCAATATGTTAGGGCACGATTTCTCAAAATTCTGAGCATTGAATATTGCCCTTATTATTCTTTTAAATCCTCATTTCGAGGAAACGACATGTCACATCCAATACATTAGGAAACGACTTATCAAATTCCCGAGGATGAGTTTTAATTTATTTATTTTTATTAAAGAAAACTTTTGATTATTTAGATTCAACGAGGAAAATTGGAAGCCAATACATTAGGGCTCAATTCTCTCGAGGATTCCAAATGTCGAATATATGTGATATTTTGAAAGGCTTTTGTATAAAATTATTTTGATATTTAAATAATATGAAACATAACTCTTTAAGCAAATAAAATACGATTGAATGATAATATACAACGTGAATTGATCATTCGTAAATTTAAATATACACTAATGAATACAAACAATCAATAAATAAATTTAAATGAGCATAGCAATAATAATTTCATACATTATGTAAATATCAACATTGGCTAATAAGAGGAAACTAATTGAAAATCAAGCAAAAAATAACACTAATGAAATATACAAATTTAAACATAATTTAAGAAATAAATATAATATGTATAAATTAAAAGGTTAAAATAAATTTGAATAAATTAACAATGTTGGAATAAGTTGAGATAAATTAAAATGTTAAAATATTGGAAAGAGATAAAATATCTATATAATAACATGAAATTAACATTAGATTATGTATGTTTGGAAAATGAAAATAATTTAATATGAAATATGAAATATGTACGCATATAATATTATTATATAATAGCATTATAAAAAAAATTTACAAGTCTAAAAATATGTAATGAGTGAATTTAAAGGAAATATATTATAGAATAAAATTTATTAAAAAATGTATATAAAACATATTGAATTTACATGAAAATATATATAAAAATGTGGAAATTTAAATAATGATACATAATAAATTTTGAATAATAAAACATTGTAAATTTATATAATATTAATGTCAAATTCAAAATAATAATATACTATGATATTGAAATAGTATTGATAATGAAATTAAAAAATATATTAAACTTAAATAAGAAAGAAAGTTAGATTTTATTGGACGAAATTGTATTAAATTCAAAATAAGAAGGAAAAAAATGAAAATAAAGCAGAATTGAGGACCAAAAAGGGCACGCGTGAATAACATGGGGGCTAAAGAGGAAAATATCCGCAACTCCAAAACGTTGCGTTCAACATGGACCAAAATGAAACCAACGACAAATTATGCTGCCCAAAATTAAAGAAATTTAAGGGATCGAATTGAAACACAGTGCAAAACAAGAAGGGCTTGGCGCGAAAATATCCCTCCCCATACCAAAACGCGCGGATCTAGCTGCGATTGGATCATGTCATCGGGTTACTAGGCAATGGTCAATACAGCACCGTTTTGGAGCCACTGATCAGACTCTAAACGGTGTCGTTTCGTGTGTCATATGAGGGCCAGAACAAAACCCTAAACTGGCAGCATTCTAAACAGTTTCAGCAGTTTTAAAAAACTAAGCCCTCCTTTAGCCGTTTGAAGAACCAAGCCTCCGTCCGTCCGACCCTGATTCATGCGAAAGGGAAGAGGACTTCATCTGCGCCGATGACAAGGTAAGATCCCCTCTTTTCTTCCCTCTTTTTCGTATAGAAAATAGAAAGAAACAAAGAAAATAGTAAAGAAACACAGAGAAAGAGAAAGAAAAAGAAAAGAGAACCACCTTCAAAAAAACTGATCCTTTCCTTTTTTTGATTTCTTTGTATTGATTGTGTATGTATGTAACCCCTACAAATGTTAAAAAAGCCTTATATAGCCGAATTGAAAAGAAATGAAAAAAATAAATCAAAATACATTTCTTTTTTTCTCTGCCATCTTTTTATATTTTCTATTTTTTGCTCCCTTTTATTTTTTTCTCTTCGTTTTCCTGCTTGTTTGTGTGTCCTTCTTGAAGGTACGGCGTATGGGGACCTACGTGGAGGTACGGAGGTGGCCGTACGGAGGCACGCGTGGCGGTGCATGGCGACCTGTGTGGGTGAAGGCAGCACTCGTGGCTAATGCGACGTTGCATACTGTTAGGGTTTTCTGTTTCCACATTAGCTGGGCTTGGTTAATTGGGTTTTGGTTTGGGCTAGGTTAAGTGGGTATTTGGGATCTGTTTGGGTTATTGGGCTATCTGTAAATGGACTTAGCTTGTATTTTGGGTTTCCTGGACTGATGGACTTTTAATAATTTTGTTTTTATTTTTATTTTTTATATATTTTTTTGTTTATTTATTTGATTTGGGCCAGGCAAAATTAGGGTATTACAGCTGCCCCTCTTTGCTCGTTGTTGTGTAACGGGAATAGAGCAAAGACTAAGAATGGCCAATTTGTCCGGTCGTGCTGGACTTTGGTAGTTTCATTCCAACCTACTGCATCTTCAGAGGTATAGGAATTGGTGCTTTGATCCACTCCACCGCAACGTCGGAGAGATAAGATTTGTAACTCGAACTTTAATCTGTTTAATTGCAATGTCGGGGAAGCAAGATTGGTTGTTGTAGCCTGAATCTGTTCCACTGCACCGACTGGCCAGTAAGATCTATAATTTCTTCGGTCTATTCCATTGTAACTTCAGAGAGATAAGATCCTTTATTTTAATCCGTTCCACTGTAATCTTAGTGAAATAGGATTACTTGCTTCAATCTGCTCCGCTGTAATCTCAGGGAGATAAGATCTATAATTCTTCGGTCCATTCCACTGTAATCTCAGGGAGATAAGACCTGATGCGATCTACTCTGCTGTAACTTCAGAAAGATAAGATCCTTTTATCTTAATCCGTTCCACTGTAATATCAGGGAAATAGGATTACTGGCTTCAGTCTGCTCCGCTGTAATATCAGGGAGATAAGATCTGTAATTCTTCGGTCTATTCCATTGTAATCTCAGGGAGATAAGACCTGATGTGATCTACTCTGCTGTAACTTCAGAGAGATAAGATCCTTTATTTTAATCTGTTCCACTGTAATCTCAAGGAAATAGGATTACTGGCTTCAATCCGCTCCGCTGCAATCTCAGGGAGATAAGATTCACCATTTTCGATTAGCTCCACTATTGCTTAGGGAGATAAGATCTGGAATTCTCTGATCTGTTCTCTGGGGAACACGACCTGTATAATGAACCTAATTATGCCTAATGATTAGGATGGCATGATCAAAATGAATCAAATGCTCCTAACTAGACATGTGTGAATGGTGTTTGCATGAATGCAGAATTTTACTTTTCCGAGAATGATTCCCCTTTGTCATTACTCGAAGTTTATTAAGGCTTTAACACTGACGTGCTTACACCGCCTTCTTGCTTAACCAGCTTTTTAGAAGAAACATCTAGCCAGGTTGCCCATCCACTGTAAATCTCAAAGTTTAATCCATTGGGGCACAAAAATTGTACCATCATTTTCCACTGCAACCCAAGGGTAGAAATATATGTGGTTTTTATCACAATAAAGAAACGCTGAGAAAGAGAAAGAAAAAGAAAAGAGAACCACCTTCAAAAAAATCGATCCTTTCCTTTTTTGATTTCTTTGTATTGATCGTGTATGTATGTAACCCCTACAAACATTAAAAAAGAAGCCTTATATAGCCGAATCGAAAAGAAAAGAAAAAAATAAATCAAAATACATATCTTTTTTTCTCTGCCATCTTTTTCTATTTTCTATTTTTTTGCTCCCTTTTGTTTTTTCTCTTCGTTTTCCTGCTTGTTTGTGTGTCCTTCTTACAGGTACGGCATACGGGGACCTACGTGGAGGTACGGAGGCACGCGTGGCAGTGCATGGCGACGTGCGTGGGTGAAGGCAGCACTCGTGGCTAATGCGGCGCTGGATACTGTTAGGGTTTTCTGTTTCCACATTAGCTGGGATAGGTTAATTGGGTTTTGGTTTGGGCTAGGTTAAGTGGGTATTTGGGATCTGTTTGGGTTATTTGGCTATCTGTAAATGGACTTAGCTTGTATTTTTGGTTTGTTGGACTGATGGACTTTTAATAATTTTGTTTTTGTTTTTGTTTTTATTTTTTATGTATTTTTTTGTTTATTTATTTGATTTGGGCCGGGCAAAATTAGGGTATTACACCATTAATTACACCGTTTCTTCTATGAGAAACTAGACTTAATAAGCTTTAATTCCATATTTTTTTCATCCTCTAATTCGATTTCCACAATTTATTGTGATTTTTTAAAGTTAACCTACTGCTGCTGTCCAAAACTATTTTAGTGCAAGATGTTGATTACTAAATTTCTAACTCCATTATTCCCTTTCTCTATAATATTTCCCATCATTTTCACTTATTCCCTTCACTAATATATAAAGAACATAAGACTTTATTTAAGAAAACTCTACTATAACATCATTTTCATACTTTTTCAACAATAACAAACTTAAAAATATATTGAAATCTTGATGTTCTTACCTTATGCTATTGATTTCAATCTTTAACTTGATTTTCTCTCTCCTCCAGCTTCTATTTCTTGAATCTAACTTGACATTCTAGCTCCCCGTTGTCTCCTTATTATTTTTCTCTCTTGGAAGCTATGGAAATTCTTTTGATTTCTAGGTGAAAATAGTGAATTTTTGGTGAAAGGACCAAATTGTAAAGAAAACAAAACTTTCTTTCTTCTCTTCTCTTCTAACGTTGGTTTCATGGAAAGATGATGATTTTTCATCATCTTTCCTCCCTTTTATATTAATCATTTAATAATAAAATAATACTAAAAATATTAATAAAATATTAATTAAATAACATTTATCTAATTAATTAATTAAAAATATCACAAACGTCATCATTACCTTCTAGAATTCTCTCTCTCTATTTGACCATTTTGCCCTTTATAATCTTTTGAAATTCCATCCTTGAGTCATCATTTAATTTGGTAAAATTTTAATTTAGTCCCTTAAAATTCTTCACCTTTTCAATTCGGTCCTAATTCATCCATTTTCCTTAGTTTCTAGATTATTCCACCCTTAAATATTTACACTATTGGTCCTTCGACTTTTTCGTATTTACACTTTAACCCTTCAAATTTTGAGTATTTCCTCTTGGGCAACAAAACTTTTCTCACTTTTGCAATTTAATTCTTTCTTAAATTAATAGGTCATAATATACTTCCCAATGTTGACATAACTCAATATTATCCTTTTTATCACTTTATTTCCTTATTTTACTATATCAAGGATATTATCTTACTTTCTTACTATAGTTATTTTCGGGGTATTACATCTGGGTTGTGCAAGGTAGTAATTATTTTGCTGTTTGAGCTGTGAAGGTAGTGGTGTTGGACTGAAACACAGTTGTGGTGAGTTTGAATGGATTTTGAATGGAGTGGTTGGGGAAGTTGAGGAGGAATTGGTGGAGAAAATCAATGAGGGATAATGGGAGAGTTTTTAGGAGGAAATCAAGGAGTTTAAGAGTGAGGGGAGTTGTGCCGTTTAGAGGTAGGCTTATGCCGGATTTGGTCTTTAGGCTTTGTGGGAATCGATTTTGGGGTTGTTTTTCTCTCTGTCTGCTTTGATTTGGTCAGTTTTTCTTTCACTTTTTGCTTGTGCTGAATATTGCTAAAGACTGTGGGTAGCTTTCGGGTTTGCTCATTTGTTTTCTTGTTTCTCCTTTTATTCTTTTTGTTTTGTCTTCTTGTTTTTACTTTGACCGAATAGTTCGTTAGTCCCCTCTTCCGAATTCCCTTTCACCTCCCTCTTCTCTAGGTTGCCAAATCTTCTCTTCTCTCTTCACCGCTCCTCTTTACTACTTCTTCCTCTCCCCTACCTGTTCCCAGACCTTGCCAAATTCTTGCTCCATCTCCATTCTAGATACTTTTAAAGGGAGTATTGGTGTTGGTTCTTCTCTATCTCCTTGGTCGAGTGTTGATAGGTGAGTTCTATGACACCCTTTGTCTGGTTCAGTTTGCACTTTTCTAGCCATTGATCTTTTGTTTCTTTTCCCTATCTTGCCTCTTTCTAGTTTTCAGATCCCTTTTTAGATTTGCTCTTACTTTTGCGTGAAGTTGCACTCTACCCTTTCAACCATTTGGTAGGTGAGTAAGTGGTTGTTATTCATTGTTTGGGATGCGGTTTGAATGAATGTATGTATATTATTGGGTTACATGGTTAACCGGAATGCGACCTAAGGGTTGGAAGTAAAGGGCTTTGTGGCTTTTGTGATAGGTGGAGTTCAAGAGTTGGTTGGTGTTTCTCCAAGGAGCTGAGGGTGTGGTTTGGTTGTTTTTGGTAAGGGTCTTTGAGTACTAATTTTTTTCTTAGCATCATTTGGCTTTGTTTGATTAGCGAATTTTGTAGTTAATGAAATGACGTTTGCATGAATCTAGGTTGGTGTACGTGGAGATTTGTTCTTCTGTCGAATTTAGGTGTGTAATCACCCCATGCAATCGTAGATTGGTGAAAAGCCAAAAAGTCGTCAACACTGCGTTTGTGACCACACGGGGGTGCGATCGGTCAAGTGTTAAGCCTACTTGCGATTCGTGGGCAAATGATCGAAATACCCTCGAACGGTAAAATGACCAAAATACTCCCGAAGGGTAAAATGATGTAAATACCCTCGAAGGGTAAAATGAACGAAATACCCTCGAAGCGTAAAATGACCAAAATACCTCCCAATGGTAAAATAACTGAAATACCCTCGAAGGGTAAAATGACCAAAATACCCTCAAGGGTAAAATGACCGAAATACCCTCGAAGGGTAAAATGACCGAAGTACCCTCGAAGGGTAAAATGATCGAAATACCTCGAAGGGTAAAATGACCGAAATACACTCGAAGGGTAAAATGACCGAAATACCTCGAAGGGTAAAATGATCGAAATACCCTCGAAGGGTAAAATGACTAAATGGTGATATGCTTTATTTACTTACCTATTATGTGACTAAATGGTAAATTATATTCTATGTTATAAGAATTTACTAAGCTTAAATGCTTACTCTGTGTTATTTTCCGTGTTTTATAGTAGATCGGAAGCTCGTTTGGGTTGGAAGCTTGTCGGAGCTATATTTGTAACAACCCATTTTTAGTGAAATCAAAACAATGGTTTCAAGACCACAAATCTGAAGTTGAATAATTTACTTTATTATTATTTTATTTCTTACAGCATGATAGTAATACCGTATAAAAAATTTGTTAAGAAACTTTACCGTTTACATGTTCAATTTGATAAAAATGACTAAATCGCGTAAACTGCCAAAGTTGATTTCTAGTAGCTAAAGGTATTAAATAGCTATAGGACTATTAAATGGAAGTCCTTATATGGTAATTAAACCATAAATGTGTTAGTGGAATATGATGGCTTGGCATTTTGTGTAATTTTGATTCATTTTAAAGGTTAATTAAGAAAATAAGTAAAAAAATAAAATTTATCATCATCTTCCATCATCATCTTGAACCAATTTTCACAAGAGAAATAATCCATTTTTATCTTCAACATTCAGCCAAGCTTGTATGCTCAATTAGGTATGTATATTTGTCCCATTTTCAATGACTTTTATGTTTTCGAGATCGTTGTAGCTTAATCTAGCTAGCCTGGGGACTAATTTGTGAAACTGTTAAACTATTAGGGTTTTATCATTGATGCATGCATATGAGTTTTGAATTTTGATGTTAGAAAATGAATGGTTTTTTTTATAAACAACTTTTGTAAAAAGATTTTTGATGAAATTGTCAATTAGGAACTAAATTGAAAAATAGGAAATATTACATGGTGAAATTGTGAAATAATTGAAGTATAGAGAATGCTAAGGACCTATTTGATACTCGGCCATAGTGGGTTGTGGTGAAATTGTGTAAATTTCCATTTTTTATGAGCTAGGGACTAAATTCTAAAGAATTAAAAGTATAGGGGCAAAATGGTATTTTTCAAAAAATATGTTTTGGATTAAATTGAATGAATTATATGTTAAATTGAGTTAAATTTATCCGCATAAATCTAGTTAGACCTCGTACGGAGTTAGATCAGGGTAAAGAGAAAATCTTAGATTAATCGCCTCCATATCTACGTATACTCGTCGAGGTAAGTTCATGTAATTAAATTGTATTTATATGTTTGTAATTGAAATATATAAATGTTATGAGTTCGATACGAACTATTACAGGTATAAACATGAAATACGTGGAAATGATGTTACATGATATATAGATTTATGAAATAAATGATACATGTATATGGAATGTGATTAATTGTTCAGCTCATCCATTTTTTGGTTCATATATGGATTTACATGGCTAATGATAGAGGATCGCGCGCAGACCAAGATCGAGTTGTCAAGTCATGAGAAAGTCCTACGTGACCTATAAACGACTTGGCTGAAACGGAAACAAGAAACAACAAATTAATCTCAAAGATCAACAGATCTGGAACGAAACACCCAAAACAAGAAAAAATCAACCAAGATTCAAAACAGTTATTAATAACATTGATTGGAAGCAAAGAAAACGAGATCTAACGTCAATGAAGTCTCCCTTGCTGAATCTAACAAAGAAAACACCAAACAGCAAGTTAAACTCAACGGATCAAGAAACCAAATTGGAATAGGAAATAGAATACTTGGATGGCAAGAAATCTGGAAAAATATGATTGATGGACGTTTCTTGATGCCAAAGAATGTTGCAAAGATATATCTTGAAATTTGGGAATGGCTAAAACGCAACAAGAACAATAAAACAAGTTAACTAATAAATCGGCACAAGCAGAAAAATTTAAAGAGAAATAAACAACAAGAAAAATAAAGATAAAGTCCTAACAAGCCTTGAAATCGAGAAAGATTTCACAACTCCCTTCAAATGGCTCTAATCTCCCCTCCAATGAAGAAAAATGGCAAGAAGAAGGCTGAAGATGGCTCCTACAATCCAAAAGATTGTTAAAACTCCTTCTAAAGAAAACTCAAGAGAAAATTCTTGGAGAACTCAAAGAGAATTTTCACTCAACAAAATAGATTTGATTTCAATGTATTCTTCAAGTGTTATGTTTGAAGGATGGCTGGCCAAGCCATATAAATAGGCCTTCTATCTATTTTCCTAACCCTATTAGGAAAACTAAAAAAAAACCTAATTATTAACTTCAAGGGAAATTCGGCCAAGGCTTTTAATGGACTTCTTGCGCTAAATTTTTTTACATAGGAATTTAATCATAAAGTCTAAAAATTAAACTAAGTATTTAAAAAATAAAAATTTTCAAATTGGGCCACTTTGACAATTTGGCCTGATTTTCAACTAAGTCTAATTTAAGTTTCTTGATTGGGTCTGGAACATCTTATTGGGCCGTTTCTTCAAGCATTTGGGCTTGTAATCTGTTCTCTCCCGAAATTGGTTTGTTGATGCTCCTAACTGAGATCCAATGCACCTTAGCTGCAAGATTCGGTTTCTTGGGCCAAGATTTCCAAGATTTGAAATCTTGATCTTCTTGATTCTTGAAATCCCTCAAAACAACAAGATTGGACCAAGATTCGGTTTCTTGATTTTCTTGAAAACAAGAAAGTGAATCTTGATTTTCTTTTTCCTTTGTATACGCATCTAAGGCATTGCTAATGAAGTCTTGAATGATTCCATTTAGCTTCGTACGCATTTTCCTGGCCTTTGACCTCGTTATTGGGCCTTGTGGTAATTTGAGCCCATCACATTCTTCAGCTTGAGTTGGGCCTTTGTGACTCGTATCATTCCCCCCTTCCTCAAAAAGATTTGTCCTCGAATCTGAAAAATCAAATGGAGATAAGTCAGCCACATTGAAAGTAGAACTTACATTATACTCACCGAGTAGATCAATTTTGTATGCATTATGATTGATCCACTCGAGTACTTGGAAAGGCCCATCGCTTCTTGGATCCAACTTGGTCTTTATTTTTGTAGGAAATCGTTCTTTCCTCATATGGACCCAAACCCAATCTCTGGGTTCAAAGATAACCCGTTTGTGCCCCTTATTTGCTTTGTTGGTGTTGATGTCATTTGTTTTGGCTATTCGTTGCCTAGCCTTCTCGTGTAAAGATTTCACCAACTCAGCTTTCTGTTCGCCATCTAAATTAACAATATGTTCTAGTGGTAATGGCGTAAGATCAAGTACTGTTAGTGGGTTAAAATCATAAACAAATTCAAATGGTGAATAGCCAGTTGTAGAACGAATAGATCTATTATATGCAAATTCATCAAATGGAAAACATTCTTCCCAATTTTTAATGTTCTTTACCACAACAGATCGTAATAAGGCTCCTAAAATTCGATTGACTACCTCAGTTTGGCATCGGTTTGGGGGTGACATGTAGTTGAATACAGTAATTTCGTACCAAGCTTACCCCCACAATACCTTCCAAAAGTGGTTAAGGAATTTGACATCTCTGTCGGAAACAATTGTTTTAAGGATGCCATGAAGTCTTACCACATCTTTAAAAAATAGGTCTGCCACATGTGTAGCATCATCTGTTTTGTGACAAGGAATAAAATGTACCATCTTGGAAAACTTGTCAACAACAACAAATATACTATCTCTTCTTTTCTTAGTTCGTGGCAAACGTAGAATAAAATCCATGGAGAAGTCTACCCATGGTGAAGTAGGAATCGGCAAAAGAGTGTAAAGGTCATGAGGCATTACCTAAGATTATGCTTGTTTACATGTGATGCACTTAGAACATACCTTTTCGACATCCTTCTTCATATGTGGCCAATGGAAGTGTTTTATCCCACGTAAAGGTGGTAAACCTTTAGGGGCCTCACTAAAAACATCCTCATAATCCTGCAAAAGACATTGAAACACACTAGGCAAATTTTCATTAATGTTAGATAGAGATAAATAGTTTTGTCTAAACCTCACAAGGATACAAGGCTGTTTATTGAGTAGGGCTCTCCACAGATGTTTTTTTTTTTGCAATTAAATTTTTCACTCTAGTTTTACCACTTGCGGATTCACTCACCTTTGGGATATTTAAATGTTGACTTTTTTCACTACTAGTCTCTTTTCTCTCTGCCTTTTTTATTTGTCCTTTCTCCCCCACCCCCTCATAAAATTTCATCATTTTTAATTGATCTTTATATACATCATTGGGATTTAAAGGACCAAAAGTGAATTTTCGGCCTTTAAACACAAGAGAGTATCTATTGAGCTTGCCTTGGTGTGTAACAGCACGATCAAATTGCCAAGGCCGTCCAAGGAGCAAGTGTGTCGCATGCATTGGGACCACATCACACCATAACTCATCCTCGTAATTCCCGAGCTTAAAAGTGATCAAGACCTATTTTGTAACTTTAACTTCCAAGCATTCATTAAGCCACTAAAGGTGATACGGCTTAGGGTGCTCGGTACAAGGTAACTTTAAGGAATCCACAAAATAACTGCTAACTACATTCGAACAACTCCCACTATCAATAATAAGTGAACATAAGTTACCTTTAATAAAACACCTAGAATGGAAGATATTGGTCCTTTGGTTATCAAAATCGTCTCTCATTTGGATGTTAAGGGTGCGGCGGACTACCATCTTATTTTTTTCTCTGTTTTTTTTGTAATACCTGCAAAACAAACACTCAACACTCAAAAAAAATTAACAAACCTCGCCGTTAGTCACTCAAAAAGGAAAATCAAATTCTCAAAGAGGTAGAATTCAGTCTTGTGAGTTCTTTATTAGAGTCTATATCAATCAATTAGAAAGTGTATGAACTGAAACTACCAAAGAATCCTAATTTGCACTAGGAGTCCAAAAAAATGACGAGACACCAATTGATTTGTGTCGCACCGAGGAAGAATTGTGCACGCTTTTAAATCCTACTAACACAAGAAACAAGAAAGTGTTAGATATTGTAAAAGGAGAATAAAAAGAAAACAAATGAAAACCTACATCTAAGAATCAATAAAATTTGCTGAAACCTGAAAACCCGAAAAACTGCAGAGTAACTTGACAACTTCGTTCGAGGTGTTCCTGACCTCCAAAAATCATGAAATTTAAACTGGAATGTCCTTAAATATTTTATTTTTGATCTGGAAAGTTTTGTCACTAAAATTAACCCGCTGAATATTTTTTAAATTTTTTTCTTGATTTCATATTTTTCAAATTTTTTGACTTTTTCTACTGATTTTTTTGCGGGAAATATTTTTTAATAATCTATCACAGAGCCACAAATATGCATATAAAATTTCAGACCAATTAGAAAATTTTTACGCACTCAAATGAATTTTTTTCCAAAAATTTTTCTGGTAAAAACTGTTGTTTAATGTTTTTAAAAGAAGATTAGTTTAGAAATCACCCAAGAACACCCAAAACGCCCAAAATCTGATACCAAATGATAGAAGGTTGCGTACGGACCATGACCGAGTTTTCAAAGTCATGGGAAAATCCTACGAAAGCTTTAGACTCTTAGATCTGAAATGAAAACAGAAAACAGAGAATTAAACTTGTCAGATCAAGAAACCCAAATCGAATAGAATAAGAAATACTTAGGCGGCAAGAAATCTGGAAATTATGAGTGAAGAACGTTTCTTGATGCCTAAGAACGAATCTGAATCGGATCTTGAAGTTTGGAATGGCTGAAACGCAACAAGAATAATTAATCCTAAGTTAATCAATAAATCAGCACAAGCAGAAATTAATAAAGAAGAACGAACAGCAAGAAAATAAAGAAAGTCCTTAGAAGCCTTGAAATCGAGAAAGATTTCACAACTCCCTTCAAACGGCTCTAATCTCCCCTCCAATGAGGAACAATAGCAAGAAGAAGGCTAAAGATGGTTCCCACAATCGAAAAGATTGTTAAAACTTCTTCTAAAGAAAACTCAAGAGAAAATTCTTGGAAAACTCAAAGAGAATTTTCACTCAACAAAATAAATCTGATTTCAATGTATTATGCAAGTGTAATGTGTGAAGGGTGGCTGGCCAAGCCATATAAATAGGCCTTCTATCTAGTTTCCTAACCCTATTAGGAAAACTAAAAAAAAACCCTAATTATTAGCTTCAAGGGAAATTCGACAAAGGCTTTTAATGGGCTTCTTGGGCTGAATTTTTTTACACAGGAATTTAATCATAAAGTTTAAAAACTAAACTAAGTATTTAAAAAAATAAAATTTTACAAATTGGGCCAGTTTGACAATTTGGCCTGATTTTCAACTAAGTTTAATTTAAATTTCTTGATTGGGCTTGGAACATCTTATTGGGTCGTTTCTTCAAGCATTTGGGTTTGTAATCCGTTCTCTCTGGAAATTGGTTCGTTGATGCTCGTAACTGAGATCCAATGCGCTTTAGCTGCAAGATTCGATTTCTTGGGCCAAGATTTCCAAGATTTTGAAATCTTGATTTTCTTGATGAAATCCTTCAAAATAGTAAGATTGGACTAAGATTTGGTTTCTTGATTTTCTTGAAAACAAGAAAGTGAATCTTGATTTTCTTTTTCCTTTGTATACGCATCTAAGGCCTTGCTAATAAAGTATCGAATGATTCCATTTAGCTTCGTAGGCATTTTCCTGGCCTTTGACCTCGTTCTTGAGCTTGAGTTGGGCCTCTGTGACTCGTATCACCTAATATGGTTGGTGTATATGTGCTTAGGGATTTGGCCAAAATGTGTTGGGTTATGCGTTGTAACTTACCTATTATTTGATCGAATGGTAAGTTAAATTTTAAGTTATATGAACTTACTAAGCTTAAATGCTTACTCTGTGTTATCTTATGTGTTTTATAGTTAATCAGAAGCTTGTTTGGGTTGGAAGCTTGTCGAAGCTATATCAGTCTATCCATTGGCTCTTTTGGCATTTTTGGTTGTTAAATTTTGGTTATAATGGCATGTATAGTTATTTTGGCTAATGTTGGCCTATTTGTTTTGTTGTGAATATGGCCATTTGAATTGATTGAGTTTTTGGTTTTTTGATTAAGATAATGGTTTAGTTTGACATGTATGTGAATAGCTTTATTATGAATGATGGTATTATATTTTAAGCATGCAAATGATAAGTGACAATATGATGTAAGTGAATATAGTGCTTTGGTGCATTAGACATATATGAATTATGTGATTATTTGGAGCTAATTCTTGTATGATATATTTGGTATCTATTTGGTATGTTTTTGAAAGGTAAAACAAGTGACATAATATGGTATAGACTTGGTCAAGCCTTTGATCAATGTATGTTCACATTTGTATATGGTTTGATTTTGTCACTGATGTGCCTAAGGGCATATTGGTTGTATGAAGTTATACCCTATGAATATATCTTGGTTATGCTTGTTTTGGATGCCTTATTGTGGCTTGGTTATATATGCAAAGTTGGTTATTGACAATTTGGGTGAGAAAATGGCTTGTAAAATGGTCTATTTTTGTCCACACAGGTAGAGACACTAGCGTGTGTCTCAACCATGTGTGACACATGGCCATGTGTCCCCTATAGCTTTCAAAGGGTTGCAAGTCAGGCTATTACACTGCCTAGCACACAGCCTGGCATAAGGGTGTGTGAGGTTATTTTCGAAGGGTACACGGCCTAGCACATGGGCGTGTGGCTTGGCCATGTAACCAAGCCAGAGAGTTACATAGGCACGGACACGGGCTAGGACACGACCGTGTGTCCCTATTTTGAATGCTCACACAGCCTTAGACACAAGCGTGTCTCTTGACCATGTGAGTCACACAGCCTGGTGACACAGCCGTGTGACCCATACAGTGTTGAAAATTTTTACTATTTTCTAAAAAATTCTTTGAGTCTTTAATTTAGTCCTGACTTGTTTCTAACAATTATTTTTGGGCCTCGATAGCTCGTACAAGGGATAATGTGTATATTTTGACTTCGTTTTAATGTGTATATTGATATGTTATGAAATGTTTGAAATTCTATTCGTTTGTATTGTAAACTACGATAATACTCGACAACCTTGTTCTGACGATGGATACGGGTTAGGGGTGTTACATTTATTGGTATCAGAGCTTCGATTTAGTCAATTCTTGGGCTAAACATAGTGTGTACGAGTCTAGCTATACATGCGATTATTTAACTTGTGATAGTTTGATATCTCCTGACTGTTTGAAACTATTTTCATATAGCAATGACATCCAACCGAGCTAACTCCAATGAAGTAGAGAGCAACGCTTAAGCCTCCATTCACGGAGTAGCATCGAGCGATACAAGGCCCTTATCTGAGGGCCAGGGAGGTGAGGCTAAAAAACCTTCTTCCAGATGATGAATGAATGGTTTATCGAGTTTGTACAGATGAACTTGGCCGCTCAACAACCTCCACCCCCTCCTACTCCCCAATCGGTTCCCGTTATTCCTTAAGGTTTGGAACCAATCCATATTAGTAAGCCGCCTATTGATAAGATACGTAAGTACGGGGCTGAAGAATTCTGAGCTACTGCTGAAGATGATCCTTATATAGCTAAATTTTGGTTAGAGAATACAATCAGGGTTTTCGATGAGTTATCATGTTCACCAGCCGAGTGCGTTAAATACGCAGTATCGTCATTGAAAGATTCGGCTTACCAGTGGTGGAACATGTTGATTTCTATTGTGCTGAGAGAGTGGATCACCTAGGAATTCTTCCAAACTGAGTTTTGAAAGAAATATATTAGTCAGAGGTTTTTGGATAAAAAACGTAAAGAATTTCTTGAGCTCAAACAAGGTCGTATGATGGTGTCGAGTATGAGCAAGAATTTGTTAGATTGAGCAAATATGCCTAGAAGTGTATTCCGATCCAGACTACTATGTGTAATAGGTTTGACGAAGTGTTGAATGAAGACATAAAGCTTCTAGTTGGAATTCTTGAGTTGAAAGAATTCGTTGTATTAGTTGATCGAGCACATAAGGCATAGGAGCTGAGTAAAGAGAAAAGACGTACTGATTTTAAAGCTAGAGAATCGAGAAAGAGATCAACTTGGAAGTCTTATCAGACAATATGAAAGAAATCAAAAGAATATCACAACCGTTCAGGTGCGGTTCCTTAGACCACTATCTTAGAGATTGGTACAGAAATTCGAGAAAGAGAAAGCTCAAACCATGAGGCCGAGCAATACTACTGTGATAGGTAAACCACCTCGTAATCCTGGAACTGTGAGTGGTAGTCGTGGTGTAACAAAAGATTCTGCTGTGAGATCCAAGGCACGAGCACCAGCTACGCTTATCCTATTTGCGCACGAAAAGATGCTTCTGTGCCAGATGTTATTACCGGTACTTTCTCTATTTTTGATACTGATATTACTGCATTGATTGATCCGGGATCCACTCATTCATATGTGTGCATGAATTTAGTGTATAGTAAGAATTTACCTGTTGAGTCCACTAAATTCGTGGTTAAAGTATCGGACCCCCTAGGTCGGTATGTGCTAGTTGATAAAGTCTGCAAGAACTGTCCTTTGATGACTTAGGGTTATAATTTTTCGGCTGATTTGATGCTATTATCGTTTGATGAATTTGATGTGATTTTGCGCATGGATTGGTTAACTCTACATGATACAGTTGTAAATTGTAGATGAAAGCTTATTGTATTGAAATGTCAAAATAGTGAGACACTTCGTATTGAATTAGATAGTTCAAGTGGGTTGCCTATGGTTATTTCAGCTATGTCAGAACAGAAATATGTAAGAAAAGGTTGCGATACATATCTTGCTTATGTTTTGGATTCTAAAGTGTCTGAATCGAAGATTGAAATAGTACCAGTGGTTTGCGAGTATCCTGATATATTTTCGGAGGAGTTACCTAGATTACAATAGGCCAGAGAGGTTGAGTTTGCGATTGAACTGGTACCGGGGACATCACCGATATCAATAGCACCTTACAGAATGGCTCCTAATGAGTTGAAAGAGTTGAAAGCACAGCTACAAGAATTAACAGATAGGGGTTTTGCTCGACCCAATTTTTCCCCTTGAGGTGCACCGGTTCTGTTCGTTAAGAAAAAGGACGGATCAATAAGATTATGTATAGATTACCGTCAACTCAACAAGGTTACAATTAAGAACAAATATTCACTACCTTGTATTGATGATCTGTTCGATCAGTTGAAAAGTGCCATAGTATTCTTGAAGAATGATATTCGTTTTGGTTATTATCAACTACGATTGAAAGATTTAGATGTACCGAAAACTGCATTGAGAACCAGGTACGAACACTATGGATTTCTTGTGATGTCGGTTGCTTTAACTAATGCACCTGCAGTATTTATAGAGTTGATGAATAGAATCTTTAGACCGTATTTAGAAAGATTTGTTGTGGTATTTATTGATGATATTTTAATCTATTCTCGAGACGAGTCCGAGCATTCGAGCATTTGAGAATTGTGTTGCAAGCTCTATGAGATAAAAAATTGTTTGCTAAATTTAGCAAATGTGAGTTTTGGCTTCGAGAAGTCAGTTTTCTGGGACATATAGTATCAGTTGAAGGCATCAGAGTTCATACGAGTAAAATTTTAGTAGTTGTTGACTAGAAATCACTGAAAAATATATTCAAACTTAGAAGTTTACTGGGATTAGTTGGTTATTATTGAAGTTTTGTTAAAGGGTTCTCGATGATGGCTACACCGATGATGCGACTATTAGAGAAAGATGTGAAATTTGAATGGTCTGAAGAATGTCAGTAAAGTTTCAATCAGTTGAAATCACTATTGACTGAAGCACCAGTTCTGGTTCAGCCTGAATTGGGTAAAGAATTTTTAATTTTCAGTGACATATCTTTAAATTTTTTAGGTTGTGTTGTGATGCAAGAGGGCAAAGTGATAGCTTATGCTTCCAAATAGTTAAAGCCACATGAAAAGAACTATTCGACACTTGACTCAGAGTAGGCAACTATTGTGTTTGCGTTGAAAATTTGGCAACACCATTTGTTCAGTGAAAAATGTCATATATTTACTGATCATAAGAGTTTGAAGTATCTAATGTCGTAAAAATATTTGAATGTGAGACAAAGTAGATGGCTCGAGCTGCTAAAAGAGTATGAGTTTATCATTGATTACCATCCGGGAAAAGCTAATGTAGTTGCTGATGCTTTGAGTAGAAAATCTTTAATTGCTCTGCGAGCGATGAATACACGACTGACATTATCTGATGATGGCTCCATTTTAGCCGAGTTAAAATCTAAACTGATATTTTTATAATAGATCTGTGAAGCTCAGAAATGTGATGACGATTTGTTAGCTAAATGGGTACAGTGTGAGTCAACTTCTGATACAGAATTTTAGATAGGACTTAATGATTGTTTATTGTTTAGAGGTAGGTTTTGTATACCGAAGAATCCAGAGCTCATTCAGAGAATCTTACTCGAAGCTCGTAGTGGTAGCTTGTTTGTTCATCCCGGAAGTAATAAAATGTACAATGATTTGCGACAGATGTACTAGTGGCTGGGAATGAAACACGAGATTTCTCATTTTTTGTCTAAATGCCTAATATGTCAGCAAGTAAAAGCTGAAGATCAGGTACTTTCAGGACTATTACAGCCAGTGATGATACCAGATTGGAAATGGGATAGAGTTACTATGGATTTTGTATCGGGTTTAGCCCTATCACCGAGAAAGAAAGATGCCATCTTGGTTATCATTGAACATTTGAAAAAGTCCGCGCATTTTATTCTAGTGCGTACAAATTTCTCCTTTAACAGATTACCTGAGTTATATATTTCTGAGATTATCAGATTATATGGAGTGCCAGTCTCCATTATTTCGGATAGAGATCCGCAGTTTACATCACGATTTTGGAGAAAGTTACAAGAAGCTCTTGGTACATAGTTGTATTTTAGCACTGCATTTCACCCTCAAATTGATGGTCAATCCGAGCGTGTGTTTTAAATTCTTGTTGATATGCTTCGTTGCTATGTATTAGAGTTTAAAGGGAATTGGGAAAAATATTTACCGTTGGTTTAATTCATATATAACAACATATTTTAATCGAGCACAAAGATGGCACCGTATGAGGCTCTATATGGTCGTAGATGTCAAAATCCGTTATACTGGACCGATCTCAGTGAGAAGAAGATACACAGGGTTGATTTGATTCGCAAGACTGAAGAAAAAGTGAAAGTGATCCGAGATAGTTTGAAAGCAGCTTCAGATCATCAGAAATCGTATGCAGATCTTAAACGTAAAGACATAGAATTACAAGTCAGGGACAGGGTATTTTTAAAAGTTTCACTCTTGAAGAAAGTTTTTCGGTTCGGCCAGAAAGGAAAGCTAAGTCTACGATTTATCAGGCCATATGATATTATTGAAAGAATTGGACCTGTTGAGTATGAATTAGCTTTACCTTTGAAACTAAAAAAGATTCATAAATTCTTTCACATTTCTATGTAACAATGATATCGATTTGACCTTTCGCATGTTATCTCTGGACAGATATTGAGATTCAACCTGATATGTCGTACAGTGAGGAACCGATCAGAATTCTGGCACGAAAGGTGAAAGAATTCAGAAACAAAAACATAGCTTTAGTAAAACTTCTCTGGAAATGACACGGTATAGAAGAAGTCACCGGAGAACTCGAGGAAGCTATGAGAAAGCAGTAGTCAAACCTTTATTTTGGTAAGATTTTTAGGGACGAAAATCCCTTTAGGGGAGAGTTGTAACAACCCGTTTTCAGTGACATCAGAACAATGGTTTTGAGACCATAAATCTGAAGTCAAATAATTCATTTGATTATTATTTTATTACCTACAGCATGATAGTAATACCGTATAAAGATTTCGTTAAGAAATTTTACCATTTACATGTTTAATTTGATAAAAAGGACTAAATCGTGTAAAGTGAAAAAGTTGAGTTCTAGTAGCTAAAGGTATTAAATAGCTATAGAAATTTTAAATGGAAGTACTTATATGGTAATTAGACCATCAATGTGTTAGTGTAATCTCATGACTTGGCATTTTGTGTAATTTTGATTCATTTTAAAGGTTAATTAAGTAAATAAGTAAATAAATGATAAGTTAATTAAAATATATTTATCATCATCTTCCATTATCATCTTTAAATGATTTTCACAAGAGAAAGAAGCCATTTTTGTGCTCAACAATCGGCCAAGTTTGTATGCTCAATTAGGTATGAATATTTGTCCTATTTTTAATTATTTTTATGTTTCTGGGATCTCTATAGCTTAATCTAGCTAGCCCGGGGACTAATTTGTGAAATTTTTAAACTATTAGGGTTTTACCATTGATGCATGCATGTGCAATTTGAAGTTTGATGTTAGAAAATTAATGGTTGTTGTTTGATAAACAACTTTTGTAAAGAGATTTTTGATGAAATTGTCAATTAGGGACTAAATTGAAAAATAGGAAATATTACATGGTGAAATTGTAAAATAATTGAATTATAGTGCATGCTAAGGACCTATTTGATACTCGGCCATAGTGTGTTGTGGTGAAATTGTGTAAATTTCCATTTTTATAAGATATGGACTAAATTGCAAAGAATTAAAAGTATAGGGGCAAAATTGTAATTTTTCCTAAAATATGTTTTGGATTAAATTGAATGAATTATATGTTTAATTGAGTTAAATTTATCTGTATAGATCCAGTTAGACCTCGTACGGAGTTAGATCAGGACAAAGAGAAAGTCTTAGATTAATTGCCTCTGATTCTATGTATACTCGTCGAGGTAAGTTAATGTAATTAAATTGTATTTATATTTTTTAATTGAAATATATAAATTATATGGTTTGTTATATATAATTACTGAACCCATATCCAACAACGTATGATGATTACTAAGCCTCGTTTGAACCATAGGAATCCGTAGGATACAAATGATATGTCAATAGGGTTACCGATTTAGCTGAGGTCCTGCATGTGTTGCGGATACTCCATCGCTCGTGAGAACATATCGATCTATAGCTCAAATGCGCATATCGATTCACAGCTCATATGAGCATACTTGTACATGAGTTGACAGATTACAGTTATATGAGCTAGCACACTATGTGTGAGATATCTCGGGTATCTAACGGTATTCTAAATGGTTCAACGGGTAATGTTCTGATACGAAATGGTATGAGTTCGAAACGAACTAATACATGTATACACATGAAATATATGGAAATGATGTTACATGATATATATATTTATGAAATGGATGATACATGTATATGGAATGTGGTTAATTGTTGAGCTCATCCATGTTTATTAGTTCATATATGAATTTACATTGTTAATATGGTTGGTGTATATGTGCTTAGGCATTTGGTCAACATGTGTTGGGTTATGCTTTGTAACTTACCTATTATTTGATTGAATGGTAAGTTAAATTCTAGGTTATACGAACTTACCAAGCTTAGAATTTATCGTAAATTAAAACCAAGTAAAGACGCAAAATCCAAGTCATTTTAGATGCTATTGGCAGCATCATCATACTTTCAATGGTAGTACAACCTAACCTGTTCTAGAATTTACCATAATTTGCAAAGAAATAAATTTGATATCCATTATTTCCTTCTATGCTTTTGGAGCATTATTTTTCTTTCTTTTTGAAGAAGTCTTTCCCTTTTTTTTACATTTTATCAATTATTCCAATGTGAGCTTCTAATTTTACCAAATAACGATATCGATTTTTGGAACTTCTCAACATATATTTGACATAAAATGTACAATAATATCATGAATTTTTATTTCATTTTATGGCATATTTTGTATTATATATACCATCAATAACAAAAGATTTGTACTGCATTTAAGAAACATATTTAACTACCTAATTCAAATGGATTAATTTACTAACACGATATTCAATTGTTGAACGTCAAATTTGATCACCTAATTTAATTAGTTTTAGCATTTAATTTCTATGGTTTTTTTCCCTATATATATATATGAATTTCATCTAAGAAGAACTTCATTCCAAACCATCTGAAAGGCTAGTAAAGCTTTCCTTTGTAACCTTTTTGCTCCTTTCTTTTTTCTTTTGATTCTTTTTTTTTTTTGCAATAACAAGCTTAGATTAGAAAACTAGAGGAAAGAAAAAAAACTTGAGATTAAGATAATTGAAAATGCGAATGATAGGCTCAATACATTTTTAAAACAACACACAAAAATTTATAAGAAACTCTTTGAGCTCTCCACTTTATATGGTGGGGAGATACTTTTTATTATTTTCTCACTAGGTGTTAAACCTTATTCATTTGGTCATTCTTCTTTTGAATCTTTTGCTAAACGCTTTTCAAACACAAGCCAACCTCTGAATGAATACATTAATGCTCCTGTTAAGACTTACCGTAAGGTAAGAACAAACTTGCTTGTACAGGATTTCAACGAGGTCCAAGACCAACTAGATGGAATAAAATAAAAACAAAAGGGGACTGCAATGGCTAAAAGTCACATCGAAAATAAATTTGTCATTGGTGGAAAGCTCCCATTGATCAGCTTAATCTGAGGGCTCTACAAACAAGACAAACGCTTCACAGAGTTTAACAACTTGTTCTCTATCACGAGGGACAAGAAGATTGCAGCTATTTCCTCAATACAGGCTCCGATGGATGAGAATGTCCCTTCTGCCTTTCCCCTAGATATGGCCCTAATCTGCAATATTTTTGTAATTCAATGTCCACGATGTTAAATGTTATTTTATTGTTTTATCTTTTATGTTTGTTAGGCGAGCCAGTATTGGGAGTCCTCAAGGCATAAACGGACATGTTCGTGTAGCCGACCAACATATGGTCTATAGTCTCTATTGTACCATTCCCGAGCCTTGACTATTTAGGGTTTAGGGCTATTTCTATCCAAATTATCATGGTTTGTTCTATTTGCTTTTAGTAAACTTGTGATTAATATAATTATTGCATCCTATTTTTCTAACCTTTGAGATCAAGGATGTGAATTTCCTTATATTTATAACCCGATCAAGTTTCAATTCATTCATGGATACACTTTTCAATTTCATGATCTCGTGAAAAAGTTTTCATGCAACGTAGAAAGAAGAATATATCATAGTGGGATATGCTCTCTCTTCATACAAGATTCCACGTCAAGTTTTGCAACTGAATGATATAAAATTAATAGAAATTTCTTGGAAAGATTTATCGAAAATGATTTATTGTATTAATAGTTTTCACTTTAGTATCGAAAATGATTTATTGTATTAATAGATTTATCGAAAATGATTTATTGTATCGAAAATGCAGATGGAGTCTAAATAGAATATATATTTTTGGGAGTTCTTATTGTAGCGAATTTTGTCTCCCCTACAATTCCATATTACTGATATGCCTACACCATATCTTTTTAAGTTGTTGTATTTATTTAAAAAGTCACATTTTATATCCTTTTTTGTTAAAGCTTCAAAATAGAAAAGAAAAGGCGATAACAATAAAATGCATGCATTAGGTGCAAGGGAATTAAAATTAAATCTGATTTTACATTTGTATTTTAGGTATATTACGTAGGCGTAAATATTTCCAATTATCATGAAATAAAAAATGTAAAATTTTTGAAATAATTTAAATGTTATGTATTTATTTTTTAAGAAATAAAAAGGAGAGGGCATAACGAATTGTCCGGAAAAAATAAACTAAATGTTATATTTAGATATATTTTACGTGTAAGGAATTTTTAAATCCATTTTAACCATATATTTTATTAAATTAGGATAATGTTGTGTTCTGTTGTTATGTTATTGTCATTTGCATAATAGAAAAGAGCTAAATTATTCAACAATTGTAAAAATTATTGCAATAAAACAATTAAAACCAATGAACATCGTTCTTGTACCTTCAACCAATGAACACCATGAAAAATGGGCAATAAATTGATTATGAGAACAAATCGACACACTTTATCTTTCCTCGTGGATTAGGATTTCAGCGCATTGAAAATCCTAAACTAGGTAACCCTATTCAGAGTGAAATTGTTTAATTTTAGTTGCTCAACATTCATTCAACAACTTGCTATTACTGCAATTTGCAATAACAGTAGAAGTTTAATTCTTAAAGCCCAGAACAATTTTATTTTCTTAATTTGTTCTTCTCTATCTAACTCTGATGTAGACGTCGCGATAATTAATTTATCGTAAAATAAATCCGAGTAAAGACGCAAAATCTGGGTCATTTCAAATGCTATTGGCAACATCATCATACTTTCAATGGTAGTACAACCGAACATATTCTAGAATATACTAAAATTTGGAAAGAAATAAATTTGATATCCCTTATTTCCTTATATGGTTTTGGAGCATTATTTTTACTGATTTATGTAGAAGTCTTTCCATTTTTGGGCATTCTATCAGTTATTCCAATTGAGCTTCTAATTTTACCGAATAAAGGTATCGATTTTCGATACTTCTCAACATATAATTGACTTAAAATGTTCCATAATATCAAGAATTTTTGTTTCATTTATGGCATATTTGATACAATATATATACGATCAATAACACAACATTTATACTTCATTCAAGAAACATATTTAACTACCTAATTCAGGATTATATTTATTTAGTAACACGATATTCAATTGTTGAACGTCAAATTTGGTCCCCTAATTTGATTAGTTTCATCATTTAATTTCTAGGGTTTTTATTTGCCTATATATATATGAATTTCATTCATGAAGAATTTCATTCCAAACCATCTAAAAGGCTAGTAAAGATTTCCTTCGTAACTTTTTTTCTTCTTTCTTTTTCTTTTAATCTTTTTCCAATGGCAAGCTCAGACAAGAAAACTAAAGGAAAGCAAAAAAATTGAGATTAAGATCATTGAAAATGCGAATGATAGGCTCATCACATTTTCAAAACGATGCACAGGAATTTATAAGAAAATTTATGAGTTCTCCGCTTTATGTGGTGGGGAGATTCTTTTTATTATTTTCTCACAGACTGGTAAACCTTATTCGTTTAGTCATCCGTCAGTTGAATCGGTCACTAAACACTTTTCAAATGCAAGCCAACCTCTTCAGGAAACCACTAATGCTCCTAGTGAGACTTACCGTAAGGAAAGAATCAACTTTCTTGTACAAGATTTCAATCACGTCCAAGACCAACTATATGAAATAAAAGAAAAAAAAAGGAGATTGCTTTGGCCCAACGGTTACATGGAACAGAAATTTGTCATTAGTGGAAAGCTCCCATTGATCAGCTTACCCTAAGGGAGCTCTAGAAATAGGACGAGTGCTTTGCAGTGTTTAACAACTTGATCTCTCTCACGAGGGACAAGAAGATTACACCTATTTCCTCAATGCAGGCTCCGATGGATGAGGATGTCCCTTCTCCCTTTCCCCCTAGATATGGCCCTAATCTGCAATAGTTTTGTACTTCAATGTCCAAGATGTTAAATGTTATTTTATTGTTTTATCTTTTATGTTTGTTAGGCGAGCCAGCATTGAGAAGTCCTTATGGCATTCACGGACATGCTAGTGTAGCCGGCCAACATATGGTCTATGGTTTCTATTTTACCATTCTCGAGCCTTGACTATTTAGGGTTTAGGTCTATTTCTGTTCAAATTATCATGGTGTGTTCTATTTGCTTTTAGTAAACTAGTGAATTATAACATTGTTGCATCCTGTTTTTCTAACCTTTGAGATCAAGGCTGTGAATTTTCTTATATTTATAACTCGATCACGTTTCAATTCATGCATGGATACACTTTTCACTTTCATGATCCTGTGAAAAGTTTTCATGCATCGTAAAAAGAAGAGCATATCATAGTGGGATATGCTGTCTCTTCTTACAGGATTCCACGTCAAGTTTTGCAACCAAATGATATAAAATTAATAGAAATTTCTTGGAAAGATTTATCGAAAACGATTTATTGTATCAATACTTTTCACTTTAGGATTAATGGTAGGCCTTCAATGTGGATGGAGTCTAAATAGAATATATATTTTTGGGAGTTCTCCTTGTAGCAAATTTTGTCTCCCCTACAATTCCATATTAATGATATGCCTACACCACATCTTTTTAATTTGCTTTATTTATTTAAAAAGTCACATTTTCATATACTTTTTTGTTAAAGCTTCAAAATAGAAAAGAAAAGTTGATAACAATAAAATGCATGCTTTAGGTGCAAGTGAAGTAAAATTAAATCTCATTATACATTTGTATTTTAGGTTTATTACGTTTGCATAAATATTTTAAATTATCTTTAAATAATAAATGTAAATTTTTGAAAATAATTTAAATGTTATTTATTTATTATTTAATTAATGAAAAGGAGAAGGCATAATGAATTGTACGAAAAAAATACTCTAAATGTTATGTTGAGATATATTTTGCGTGTAAGCAATTTTTAAATCCGCTTTAACCATATATTTTATTAAATTAGAATAATGTTGAGTTTTAATGTTATATTATTGTCATTTCCATAATAGAAAAGCGCTAAATTATTCAAAAATTGTAAAAAATTATTGCAATAAGACAATTAAAACCAATGAACATCGTTATTGTACCTCCAACCAATGAACACCAAGAAAAATGGGCAATAAATTGATTATGAGAAAAAATCGACACACTTTACCTTTCCTCGTGGATTAAGATTTCTGTGCATGGAAAATCCTAAACTAGGTAACCATATTTAGAGTGAAATTGTTTAATTTTAGGTGCTCAACATTCATTCAACAACTTGCTATTACTGCAATTCGCAATAACAGTAGGAGTTGAATTTTTAAAGTCCAGAACAATTTTATTTTCTTAATTTATTCTTCTCTATATAACTCTGATGTAGACATGGCGATATTTCATTTATCGTAAAATAAAGCCAAGTAAAGACGTAAAATCAGGGTCATTTCAAATGCTATTGGCAACATCATCATACTTTCAACGGTAGTACAACATAACATGTACTAGAATTTACCAATATTTGCAAACAAATAAATTTGATATCCATTATTTCCTTATATGGTTTTGGAGCATTATTTTTCTTGATTTATGTAGAAGTCGTTCCATTTTTGGACATTATATCGATTATTCCAAATGTGCTTCTAATTTTACTGAATAACGGTATCAGTTTTAGGTACTTTTCAACATATAATTTACTTCAAATGTACCATAATATCATGAATTTTTGTTTCATTTATGGCATATTCGATATAATATATATACGATCAATAACACAACATTTATACTGCATTCAAGAAACATATTTAACTACCTAATTCAGGACTAGATTTATTTATTAAACACGATATTCAATTGTTGAACGTCAAATTTGATCACTTAATTTAATTAGTTTCAGCATTTAATTTCTAGGGTTTTTATTTGCCTATATATATATGAATTTCATCCAAGAAGAATTTTATTCCAAACCATATGAAAGGCTAGTAAAGCTTTCCTTTGTAACTTTTTGATGTGATCCCAATCACATCATGTTATGGCACCACTCGTTGCCATCGATATTGGCCTAAACACGAGGGCCCCAAGTGCAAGATGAAGTTCAATTTTAGCTCAACAAGCTCAATCTTAGTTTTCCTTGCTCAGATTAGGTCACATGAGATTAATTCAGCTCGTTTGAGCTCAATTTAATTTCTTTCAACTCATTTTAGTTTATATTTATTTTGCTGGAAGCTGAATTTTATTCAGCTAGCTAATTCGATTGCTGGAATTTTCGGTCTTTATATTTGCATTTATTTAAGCATTACTACAGCTCATAAGTGTGTCCTAAACTATTACAAGTATTTAATATGTTTTGTCTTAGCTGAAATAAATGTGTCCAGATTTAATTAAGTTGGTCTTAATACATGTTTTAATTTTGTCAAGTCGAATTAATGTGTCTTGTTTAGTTATAATTTAATTTGTTCCAATGTTAATTAGTATGTTCACATTATGTTTTAAATTGGTTCAGCTAAATTGGTTTAATTTAATTAAGTTCATGTGTGTTGTTTAGGTGCAGCCGAATTTGAAGATACATTGGGCAGATCCATGCATGTAGATTCATGCATGGGGAGATGCATTTGCAGCTGGTACATTTCATGCATTGAAGATGAATTAATTTGGGATTATTCAAGACAACTATTCGGCCAAGAGTGTTCAAGCTATTTATCCATTCAAGGCTTGGCCGATTCTCTTCTCAAGGAAGCATAAAAGCTGTTCACACCATAGGGACTCTTCAAAACTGTCCATTCACACCTAAAAAGGCTGCTCAAGTTCTTCTTTAATGTTGGTCACTTTTCAGCAAGAGTTGCCTAATGAATGAGTCCATTAAACTCATTAGCTGAATTTAGTTGTTGCATGAATCTCCAAAATACATTTAGAAGCTACCTATTAGTCACCATTCAGCCGAATCTACATTGGCCATCATTCATGAATTAAAGCTGGAATTTAGTTCAATGTTTGCTTAGAAATTAAGCCTAGAATTTGTCCATTCGGCTACTATACATTAAGCTATAAATAGTTGCTATTTTTCATTGTAATATTGAATATTTGTGAGATTTTCTTCTCTCAATTTCGTCCAAAGACTCCGTTGTCTTATCTACTAGTTAGTGGCGTCAACCCTGCTCTTTGCAAAACCGAACTTACCACTTTCAACCAAAGTGTGGCATTCAACTTATACCGAGGTTCCTATATTTAATAGATAGTGGGTAGAGGTCCTTTATCTTCGTCCATTTTCCATCTTAAGAACATATAAGATTCGGATCAACACTTACCCATTGTGTTGGTTCTTTCTTGTTTTTAAGCCAATCCATCCATTTCCCATTAAACCGAAGTTCCATACCTTTCCATCGTATTACTTCTTTTCTTAGCCGAAACAAATTACATAAACCAATTCCCTTTAACCTTAATTAAACCATAAACAACTTCATCGAACGATTATATCTCTTTGACTCAAGACGAACGAAACTTCTTCGTTAGACGATCGGGAAACGAAAAAGACTCAACTCATTCAACCGAGGCTGGTTCGTATCACTTTTTTACCTCTATCATTTTTCTTTTGATCTTTTTTTCAATGGCAAGCTCAGACAAGAAAACTAAAGGAAAGCAAAAAATTGAGATTAGATCATTGAAAATACGGATGATAGGCTCATTGCATTTTCAAAACGACGCCCAGGAATAAATACGAAAATCTCTGAGCTCTCAACTTTATGTGGTAGGGAGATTCTTTTTATTATTTTTTCACCGGCTGGTAAACCTTATTCGTTTGGTCATCCTTCTGTTGAATCTGTCGCTAAACGCAAGCCAACATCTTGAGGAAACCACGGATGCTTCTGTTGAGACTTACCGTAGGGAAAGAATCAATGTGCTAGTATAAGATTTCAATGATGTCCAAGAGCGACTAAATGTAATAAAAGAAAAACAAAACGAGATTCCTTTCGCCCAACGGTCACATGGAACAAAAATTCGTCATCGGTGGAAAGCTCCCATTGATAAGCTTAACTTGAGGGAGCTCTACGAACAAGACGAACGCTTCGCAAATTTTAACAACTTGATCTCTATCATGAGGGACAAGAAGATTGCAACTATTTCCTCAATGCAGGCTCCGATGGATGAGGATGTCCCTTCTGCCTTTCCCCCTAGATATGGCCCTAATATGTAATAGTTTCGTACTTCAATGTCAACGATGTTAAATGTTATTTTATTGATTTATATTTTATGTTTGTTAGGTGTGCCAGTATTGGGAGTCCTCAAGGCATACACGGACGTGTTCATGTAGCCGTCCAACATATGGTCTATGATCTCTATTGTACCATTCCCGAGCCTTGACTATTTAGGATTTAGGGCTATTTATGTTCAAATTATCATGGTGTGTTCTATTTGCTTTTAGTAAACTGGTGATTAATAAAATTGTTGCATCTTGTTTTTCTAACCTCTGAAATCAAGGCTGAAATTTCCTTATATTTATAACCCGATCAAGTTTCAATTCATGCGTGGATACACTTTTCACTTTCATGATCCCGTTAAAAAGTTTTCATGCAAAGTAAGAAGAAGAATATATCATAGTGGGATATGCTTTCTCTTCTTACATGATTCCACGTCCATTTTTGGAACCGAATGATATAAAAGTAATAGATATTTTTTGGAAAGACTGATCGACAACAAGTTATTGGATAAATAGTTTTCACTTTAGGATTAATAATAGGCCTTCAATGCAGATGGAGTCTGAATAGAATATATACTTTTGGGAGTTCTCCTTGTAAGAGAATTTTTTCTCCCCTACAATTCCATGTTAATGATATGCCTACACCACATCTTTTTAGTTTGCTTTATTTATTTAAAAAGGCACATTTTCATATCCTTTTTTGTTAAAGCTTCAAAATAGAATGGAAAATTCGATAACAATAAAATGCATGCATTAGGTGTAGGTGAATTAAAATTAAATCTGATTATACATTTGTATTTTAGGTCTATTACGTAGAAGTAAATATTTTCAATTATCATTAGATAAAAAATTAAAATTTTGACAATAATTTAAATGTTATTTATTTATTTATTGAAGTAATAAAAAGGACAGGGCATAACAAATTGTTCGGCAAAAATAATCTAAACGTTATGTTTAGATATATTTTATTTGTAAGCAATTTTTATATCCGCTGTAACCATATATTTTATTAAATTAGGATAATGTTGAGTTCTATTGTTATGTTATTGTCATTTGCATAATAGAAAAGAGCTAAATTATTCAACAAATGTAAAAATTATTGCAATAAGACAATTAAAACTAATGAACATCGTTCTTGTACCTCCAACCAACGAACACCATGAAAAATGGGAAATAAATTGATTCTGAGAACAAATAAACACACTTTATCCTTTCTCTTGGTTAAGGATTTTTGCGCATGGAAAATCCTAAACTAGGTAACCCTATTCAGAGTGAAATTGTTAAATTTTAGATGCTCAACATTCATTCAACAACTTGTTGTTACTGCAATTCGCAATAACAGTAGGAGTTGAATTCTTAAAGCTCAGAACAATTTTATTTTCTTAATTTATTGTTCTCTATATAACTCTGATGTAGACATTGCGATATTTCATTTATCGTAAAATAAAGCTAAGTAAAGACGCAAAATCTGGATCATTTCAGATTCTATGGGCAACATCATCATACTTTCAATGGTAGTATAACCTAACCTGTTCTAGAATTTACCAAAATTTGCAAAGAAATAAATTTGATATCCCCTATTTCTTTATATGGTTTTGGAGCATTATTTTTCTTGATTTATGTCGAAGTCTTCCATTTTTGGACATCATATCAGTTATTCTAATTGAGCTTCTAATTCTACCGAATAACGGTATCAGTTTTCGAAACTTTTCAACATATAATTGACTTAAAATGTACCATAATATCATGCATTTTTGTTTCATTTATGGCATATTCGATACAATATATATACGATCAATAACACAACATTTATATTGCATTCAAGAAACATATTTAACTACGTAATTCAGGACTAGATTTATTTGCTAACACGATATTCAATTGTTGAACATCAAATTTGATCACCTAATTTAATTAGTTTCAGCATTTAATTTCTAGGGTTTTTATTTGCCTATATATATATGAATTTCATCCAAGAAGAATTCCATTCCAAGCCATCTGAAAGGCTAGTAAAGCTTTCTTTTGTAAATTTTTTGCTTCTTTCCTTTTTCTTTTAATCTTTTTGCAGTGGGCAAGCTCAGACAAGAAAACTAAAGGAAAGTAAAAAATTGAGATTAAGATCATTGAAAATACAGATGATAGGCTCATCGGATTTTCAAAACGATGCATAGGAATTTATAAGAAAATCTCTGAGCTCTCCACTCTATATGGTGGGGAGATTCTATTTATTATTTTCTCACCGGCTGGTAAACCTTATTCGTTTGGTCATCCTTCTGTTGAATCTATCGCTAAACGCTTTTCAAACACAAGCCAACATTTTCTGGAAACCACTGATGCTCCTGTTGAAACTTACCAAAAGGAAAGAATCAACTTGCTTGTACAAGATTTCAATGATGTCCAAGAGCAACTAGATGCAATAACAGAAAAACAAAAGGACATTTCTTTGGCCCAACGGTCACATGGAACCGAAATTCATCATTGGTGGAAAGCTCCCATTGATCAGCTGAACTTGAGGGAGCTCTATGAACAAGACGAACGCTTCGCAGGGTTTAACAACTTGATCTCTATCACTAGGAACAAGAAGAATGTAGCTATTTCCTCAATGCATGCTTTGATGGATGAGGATGTCCCTTCTACCTTTCCCCCTAGATATGGCCCTAATTTGTAATAGTTTTGTACTTCAATGTGTTGGATCACCGGCACCCCTACGGCGCAGCGAAAAAATTAAAAATTCGGCGATCCTAACCATGGATCCATGTGTGAGGAACGAATCGGGGTGATAAAGGTTATGGAATTACCGAATGTTTATTCTGAGTAGACAACAATGCCTCAACAATGAGTAGTCAGAAATACAAGAGAATTGTAGTAAGGCACGACACGCAGGCCGTATTTATAAAATTACAACCTTTTATCAAATGGGTTGTTGGGCTATAACTATGCATTTCAAACACCGTGCATGTCAAAAATAGCATGCATGATTACACACTTTGTTAAGGTGAATTATAACATATCCTTTCAACTTTTATGGCCCACCTAGTTTTATTTATTATAAAACATACTTTAAGAAGATGAGGGCTAGGAGGTGTAGGCAGCGGGCCGAACCGCATATCTCGTTCAAATAAAACCTCACGATTTGATAACTTTTATCAACAAAATTGTGTTTTTGGGATTTTAATCCCTGAGGTTTCATGCCGGAACAACCCTTGTACCATTAACCAGTTAACTCTTACTGGAAATTGTCAACACCACCGTCACACCATTATAGATCTGTTAACACTTAATAGTAATAACATAAAATCGAATAGACCATAACACCATGATTAACATTTAATCCATTTTCAAAAGGAACGGTTATTAGGTTACTCTTCAACGATTTAAATAGTCAGAAATTTAATAAAATTAAAGCATGCATCTCATACAATTGCATCACCCAAGTATTTAAACCCGAGTTCGTATCACACAAGTGGCTCTGATCCCACTGTTGGATTGTTGACACCCCTACGGCGTAGCGAAAAAATAAAAAATTCGGCGATCCTAACCACGGATCCATGTGTGAGGAACAAATCGGGGTGATAAAGGTTACGAAATTACTGAATGTTTATTCTGAGTAGACAGCAACGCCTCAACAACGAGTAGTCTGATCTGCTATCGAACCAAACCACAATCTATCGTGACCTTGGCTTCTATGTAATCCACCCAGTTGATTATGAACAGAAGGAATCCCCAAAACAGTTTGGAAAAGAATTTTCTTTGACTGCTGCTAGACCCAAGCAAAGAAAAACGGGAATTAAAATAAATATAATAATATTTTAAACCGAAAATTATAATTACATTAATTATAATATAATTTCGGTAAACCATATATTTATTTGAATTTATATACTAACCAAATTCATGTTTTCATAATGCATACAACAACCTTGTACATAATGTGTTCGATATTTGATTACCCAATTAAATTAATTCTATAATTAATTTAATTCAAGCGACAACCAAACACAATACCAACTATGTTTTATTCTGTTCATTTCAACTATAGGGTGTGACCCTGTAGGTTCCTGTAACGTTAGCAGTAATACTAGAACGATTCCAATGCTACAAACAATGAGTGGCTAGCAATGCATCATTGGTACCTAAGTCACAAGAACTCATTATTCGATATAAACTTTTTATGATTAACCTTTTATGCAATAATCCTTAAGTCATTTATCTCTGGATTGGACACAAGTCATGGAATAGTCACACTTGCATAGTCTATTCCATGTTCCTTGATATCTTAAGCAGACTACGATATACAAATAAGTATGACATCTCATATCAACTTATTTAAGCATGGCCATGCATTTCTAGTCTCACTCAATCAAGTGGCCTAAGATATTACTCCCATTATGTAGGAAGGGCTTATCCTCTCTCGATCAACCATATCCCTCTACATAGATTGTGGTATATCCAACATCAGCCTTTATAGAACAATCAGTTACGGTGTACGTTTGACTGTATCAAAATATACAACTCACGATGTTGGGATTATGATAATCTCAAGTCTGAGGATCATATACATATTAATCACTATGGGTAATGTTGTGACAATTACATAATAATCCAAGAAACATACTCATAACGGGTCAGTCAAATATGTTGTTCTCTAACACACATATCCATGCATCGATTTTGACATTTCATATCAATGACAACTCCTTATCATCAACCAACTACATGTTAGTCTTAATGCTTAATCGTTGTCCTATCCAACAATAATACTTGACTAAGGAACTTTTAATAATAATCATATTATTCTTAAGACATTATTATAAAACAGTTTATTTATACACACAGAAAAGAAACTGAAATAATAATGGTAACGCCTTATATTAATAAACATGATAAATCAAGTATGTTATTACAACCATCTCATGATTGATCTTTGGGCATACTCTAACATAATGTCCACGATGATAAATGTTATTTTATTGTTTTATCTTTTATGTTTGCTAGGCGTGCCTGTATTGGGAGTCCTCAAGGCATACATGGACGTGTTCATGTAGCTGTCCAACATATGGTCTATGATCTCTATTGTACCATTCTCGAGCCTTGACTATTTAGGGTTTATGGCTATTTCTATTCAAATTATCATGGTGTGTTCTATTTGCTTTTAGTAAACTGGTGAGTAATAAAATTGTTGCATCTTGTTTTTCTAACCTCTAAGATCAAGGCTTTGAATTTCCTTATATTTATAACCTGATTAAGTTTCAATTCATGCGTGGATACACTTTTCATTTCCATGATCCTGTTAAAAATTTTTCATGCAAAGTAAGAAGAAGAATATATCATAGTGGGATATGCTCTCTCTTCTTACAAGATTCTGCGTCCAGTTTTGGAACCGAATGATATAAAATTAATAGAATTTTCCTTGAAAGACTGATCGACAATGATTTATTGTACAAATAGTTTTCACTTTAGGATTAATGATAGTACTTCAATGCAGATGGAGTCTAAATAAAATATATACTTTTGGGAGTTCTCCTTGTAGTGAATTTTGTCTCCTCTACAATTCCATATTAATGATATGCCTACACCACATCTTTTTAATTTGCTTTATGTATTTAAAAAGGTATATTTTCATATCCTTTTTTGTTAAAGCTTCAGAATAGAAAGGAAAAGTCGATAACAATAAAATGCCTGCATTACGTGCAAGTGAATTAAAATAAAATCTGATTATACATTTGTATAATTTAAATGTTATTTATTTATTTTTTTGAAGTAATACAAAGGACGGGGCATAACAAATTGTCTGGCAAAAATAATCTAAATGTTATATTTAGATATATTTTACGTGTAAGCAATTTTAAATCCACTTTAACCATATTTTTTATTAAATTAGGATAATGTTGAGCTCTATTGTTATGTTATTGTCATTTTCATAATACAAAAGAGCTAAATTATTCAACAAATGTAAAAATTATTGCAATAAGACAATTAAAACCAATGAACATCGTTCTTGTACCTCCAACCAATGAACACCATGAAAAATGGGAAATAAATTGATTATGAGAACAAATTGACATACTTTATCTTTCCTCGTGGATTAGTATTTTTGTGCATGGAAAATCCTAAACTAGGTAACCCTATTAAGAGTGAAATTGTTTAATTTTAGGTGCTCAAAATTCATTCAACAACTTGATGTTATTGCAATTCGCAATAACAGTAGGAGTTGAATTCTTAAAGCCCAGAACAATTTTATTTTCTTAATTTATTCTTCTTTATACAACTCTGATGTAGACATTGCGATATTTCATTGATTCTAAAATAAAACCAAGTAACGACGAAAAATCTGGGACATTTCACTTTCTATTGGCAACATCATCATACTTTCAATGGTAGTACAACCTAACCTGTTCTAGAATTTACCAAAATTTGCAAGGAAAGAAATTTGATATCCCTTATTTCCTTATATGGTTTTGGAGCATTATTTTTCTTGATTTATGTACAAGTCTTTCCGTTTTTGGACATTATATCAGTTATTCTAATTTAGCTTCTAATTCTACCGAAAAATGGTATCAATATTCGGTACTTTTAACATATAATTGACTTAACATGTGCCATTATATCATGAATTTTTGTTTCATTTATGGCATATTCGATATAATATATATACGATCAATAACACAACATTTATATTGCATTCAAGAAACATATTTAACTACCTAATTTAGGACTAGATTTATTTACTAACACGATATTCAATTGTTGAACGTCAAATTTGATCACGCAATTTAATTAGTTTCAGCATTTAATTTCTAGGGTTTTTATTTGCCTATATATATATGAATTTCATCCATGAAGAATTTCATTCCAAACCATTTGAAAGGCTAGTAAAGCTTTCCTTTGTAACCTTTTTGCTTATTTCGTTTTTATTTTAATCTTTTTGCAATGGCGAGCTCAAAACAATGCATAGGAATTTAAAAGAAAATCTCTTAGCTTTCCACTTTATTTGGCGGGGAGATTTGTAACAACTCAAATTTTAGGCTAGTCGAAATGTGGTTTCGAGACCAAAAATTTGACAAAAAATTATGTTCATTATATTTTTCTGATCCACGATTTCATTAAATGATTTTGTGAAAATTTCATTCCAAAATTTTGACGTTTGGGCACTCAATTCAGTTAAAATGACTAAATTGTAAAAAGTGCAAAAGTTGAGTTCTACATGTTAGAAGTGACCAATTGTTATGAAATTTTAAATTGGAGGTCCTTAAATGGTAATTAGGCCATTGGTTAACTTGTTGGACAAAAATGGACAAGAGATAACTGAAATAGGAAATTTTTATGTTGGAGGCATTTTGGTAATTTGTAATTAAATGAATTAAAAAGAACAATATAGCCAAAAATTTGTCCATCTTTTCCATGGTGAATGAAATCTGCAAGGGGGAAGTCATATTTATGGTTTTCAAGCTTCCAAGCTCCATAGTAAGTGATTCCAAGCCCTGTTTTTAATGTTCTTTACGTTTTTGAAGTTCCACTAACTTGATTTATCTTATTCTATCAATAATTTAACCTCGGGTTCATATTTGGAAAAATACCCATAGGTGAAATATGTTTATTTTGATGTTTTATGGTAGAATATGAAGCTTTAAATTATGTTAAATAACTTTTGCTAGCCGATTTTAAGTGGAAACGAGTAAATTGACAAAATTGGTAAAAATACCTAATGTTCATAAGTAAGTGTTACAGTGAGAATTTGATGTTGTCATAGAAGGTAAAAATGATCAGCATGTCATAAAACATAAGAATAAGGAATAAAGTTTAATTTTCGAGCCTAGGGGCAAAATCATAATTTGGTGAAACTTTAGGGGCAAAAATGTAATTTTTCCAAAATGTGATTTTTGGACTGGATTGAATAATGTGAGTGTTAAAAAGTTAAATGTGTTATTATAAGTCAAGAAAGATAAGGAATTGTCTTTGATTAGTGAAAAAGGAAAAAATGAGAAAAAGTGAGAAATTTCCCGATTGAACATTCGGAATAAAAAGGGATACGAATGAAGTAACAGAAATGATCACATGTATGGCATGGACTGTGTGTAGGCCACTATGTGAAAGTGAAAGTGATGGTCACGTGTGTAGTACTATGTGCAGGCTACTACGTGTACCAGAATGATAGGTCGCATGTGTAGTACTATGTGCAGGCTACTATGCGTACCGGATAGCTTTGATCACGTGTGTAGTACCATGTGCAGGGTACTATGTGAACCGGTATCATTAATTATAAGGTGGTTGCTATGCGCTGATCCCACCAGATATCATTGATTACAAAGGGAGGTCGTTGTGTGCTGAATCCACCGTGTATCTGTTATCATTCCGACGTGTTCATCGGGAAATTGACTAAGTGAAAATACATGAGATCATGTAACGATTAAGTGTGATTGAATGATGAATATATGTGTGGAATTGAATTGAATAATGATTGGAAGTGAAAAACTGAAATTATGAAAAAGTAAAATTAGCAACAAAGCAGTTTTGGACAGTAACAATAGTGTGACTTTTAAAAATAACCAAAAATGGTGGAAATTGAATTATAGAGTGAATAAGATATTAAATGAAATATTAATGAGTCTAATTTTACATAAAATAAATAGAACAAGCAAAAGAGTTATATATTTTGAGATATTTGAATTTTAGTGAGGTAGGGTCGGATTGATTTTGGTATCCCTTGTTCTAACTTTGGAAAATAATTAAAAATTGTACAAAAATAATTATGAGTTATAATTTATATTCATATAATACTTAATGAGTATATTTTGAAAGGAAATAAACAAAAATATGATCTTAATTTTATACAATGAGATAATTCATTTTTAGTGAAGAGAGGTCAGAGATGTTGAGAAGTGAAACAAGGGTGAATTTAAAGAATAAAATTTACTAATTGGCTAAAAAAAATTTTAAAAATTTTATGGTAAGAAGATATATGAGTCTAGTTTCAGGAAAAATTAACGAAACTTAATTTGAAGCTCTGTAGCTCCAGATAAAAATAATTTAGTGACTATAACTCAACTAGACAGCTTTGAATTTAAATATAAGTGAATAGTGAAATTATGTATAATGCTATTTAAGCATGTTATATACATAAAGGATGTGGGATGGAGTGGAGGAGGAGGAGGAAAATAAAGTATATGAATGAATTGTGTATAATTGGTTAAATTTCTTATTATAATTGATAAATGTTGAAATAGGAGTGATGCTTATATTGGTGCATTACTGGTCATGGTAAGCTCATGAGAGAAAATAAAGTTTCATAGCATATGCGTGTGGTATATTTGGCATGAAATGCTGTCATGAGTGGCTCATGAATTAAATCATATTGGTAAGTTGATGCATAATTATAGTATTCAAATATATACATATTTGTAATATTTTGCTATGTGATTCGAAAAAAGGGGAATACATAGCATACTGAAAATTCGACCATGGTGGTAGTTTATGTTAAAGGAGTGTATTATGGCATATCTTAACTAATGGAATGTTATGAATTTTGAGATTAATTTGCTAGTCAAATAAATGACAAATGAATTGATTATGTATTCGTAATTTTGACATATGCTTGGTATATGAAACGCAATAATATATGCTTGAATAAACTTTAAGTATTCGAATGACATGGATTTGATGGTGATAAGATTCGAACATTGAATTCATGAAGCACAGGTGATGTATTATTGTTGTGTGATAGCTTGGCTAGAGAATTTTGTTAGGTAAATGGTAAGTGAAAGCATTAATGGATATAGAAGAAAATTTGGAGTGAATATGAAATTTAGCTCAATTAAATGATTTCATCAATTAAACATTGTGTATACCAGAATATGTTAGTGAATTACATATTCGTAAATTGACATTCAAAGTTCAGTTAGTGATATATGAAAATAATATGAAAAGATTTATGATTGTGATTAATATTGATTCTGACTTAAAGTGGATTCTTCAATATTGGATTGATTTAACGGATATATTGAGCATATGAATGGGTATGTATTGGGCCTCGTAAACCCTAATTAGCGACTCGAAGATTATAATCTGAAAGTTTTTAATTTGGATGAAATTTTATAACTCTATTTGATATGTTTATAAGTCTATTTATTTTGGTAATGCCTCGTACCCTATTCCAGCATAGAATACGGGTAAGGGGTGTTACAATGTGACATCACCAGATTCGGCCCTAATGTTTAGGTCGGGATAGGGGTGTTACAAGATTCTTTTTATTATTTTCTCACCAGCTAATAAACCTTATTCGTTTGGTCATCCTTCTATTGAATCTGTCGCTAAATGCTTTTCAAACGCAAGCCAACATATTGAGGAAACCACTGATGCTCCTATTGAGACTTACCGTAAGGAAAGAATCAACTTGCTTGTACAGGATTTCAATGATGTCTAAGACCAACTAGATGTAATAAAAGAAAAAAAAGGAGATTACTTTGGCCCAACGGTCACATGGAACATAAATTCGTCATTGGTGGAAAGCTCCCATTGATCAGCTTACCCCAAGGGAGCTCTACGAACAAGAAGAATACTTCGCTGAGTTTAACAAGTTAATCTCTATCACAAGGGACAAAAGGATTGCAGCTATTTCCTCAATGCAAGCTCCGATGGATGAGGATGTCCCTTCTACCTTTCCCTCTAGATATGGCCCTAATCTGCAATAGTTTTGTACTTCAATGCCTACGATGTTAAATGTTATTTTATTGTTTTATCTTTTATGTTTGTTAGGCGTGCCATTATTGGGAGTCCTCAAGGCATACACGAACATATTCGTGTATCCGGCCAACATATGGTCTATAATCTCTATTGTACCATTCTCGAGCTTTGACTATTTAGGGTTTTGGGCTATTTCTGTTCAAATTATCATGGTGTGTTCTATTTACTTTTAGTAAACTGGTGATTAATAAAATTGTTGCATCCTGTTTTTCTAACCTTTGAGATCAAGGCTGTGAATTTCCAGATATTTATAACCCGATCAAGTTTCAATTCTTGCGTGGATACACTTTTCAATTCCATGATCTCGTTAAAAAGTTTTCAAGCAACATAGAAAGAAGAATATATCATAGTGGGATATGCTCTCTCTTCTTACAAGATTCCATGTCAAGTTTTGCAACCAAATGGTATAAAATTAATAGAAATTTCTTAGAAAGATTGATCGACAAAGATTTATTGTATAAATAGTTTTCACTTTAAGATTAATCGCATTCCTTCAATGCAGATGGAGTCTAAATAGAATATATATTTTTGGAAGTTCTCCTTGTAGCAAATTTTGTCTCCCCTACAATTCCATATTAATGATATGCCTACACCATACCTTTTTAAGTTGCTTTATTTATTTAAAAATTCACATTTTCATATCCCTTTTTGTTAAAGCTTCAAAATAGAAAAGAAAGTCAATAACAATAAAATGCATGCATGAGGTGCAAGTGAATTAAGATTAAATCTGATTATACATCTGTATTTTAGGTCTATTACGTAGACCTTAAATATTTTCAATTATCATTAAATAAAATGTAAATTTTTGAAAATAATTTAAATTTTATTTATTTATTTTTTATGTAATAAAAAGGAGAGGGCATAACGAATTGTCCGACAAAAAAAACTAAATGTTATGTTTAGATATATTTTACGTGTAAGCAATTTTTAAGTTCGCTTTAACCATATATTTTCTGAAATTAGGATAATGTTGAGTTCTATTCTTATGTTCTTGTCATTTGCATAATAGAAAAGAACTAAATTATTCAAAAATTGTAAAAATTATTGCAATAAGAGAATTAAAACTAATGAACATCGTTCTTGTACCTCTAACCAATGAACAACATGAAAAATAGGCAATAAATTGATGAAGAGAACAAAACGACCCACTTTATCTTTCCTCGTGGATTAGGATTTCTGCGCATGGAAAATCCTAAACTAGGAAACCTTTTTTAGAGTGAAATTGTTTAATTTTAGGTGCTCGACATTCATTCAACAACTTGCCATTACTGCAATTTGCAATAACAGTAGATGTTGAATTCTTAAAGCCCAGAACAATTTTACTTTCTTAATTTATTCTTTTCTATATAACTCTGATGTAGACATTACTATATTTCTTTTATCGTAAAATAAAGCCAATTAAAGACACAAAATATGGGTCATTTCAGAGGCTATTGGAAACATCATCTTTAATGCCCCAAATTTCAAGTCTTTAATTTTTTCATGATTTGTCACTGATTGCTTATTTCCTTTAATGTTTTAGTGATTTGGGTGTGTTTGGGAGTGTTTGAGAAGCCTGGGTTTAAGTCTTGGCCTTGGTACAATTTTTTGTTTCTCTCTTAAATGAATCTGGACACTGGCACTTAGGCCTTATATATAATAATACTTGTTTTATGACACAAAGAGCTCATTGCACCAGTGGTAGGTGGCGTGTGAAGTATCCTTGAGTTTTGAGGTTCAAGTCCTGGGTTGTTCAAGATAGTAATTATTTTGTTGCTTGAGCTGTGTATGTAGTGGTGTTGGACTGAAACACAGTTGTGGAGAGTATGAATGGATTTTGAATGGAGTGGTTGGAGAAGTTCAGGAGGAATTGGTGGAGAAAATCAAAGAGGGATAATGTGAGAGTTTTTAGGAGGAAATCATGGAGTTTCAGAGTGAGGGGGAGTTGTGCCGTTTGGGGGTAAGCTTCTGCTGAATTTAGTCTTTAGGCTTTGTTAGAATCGATTTTGGGGTTATTTTTCTCTCCGTCTGCTTTGATTTGGTCAATTTTTCTTTCACCTTTTGGTTGTGCCGAATATTGCTAAAGACTATGGGTACCTTTCGGGTTTGCTCATTTGTTTTCCTGTTTCTCCTTTTATTCTTTTTGTTTTCTCTTCTTTTTTTTGCTTTGATCGAATAGTTCATTAGTCCCTTCTACCGAATCCCCTTTATCCTCCCTCTTCTCTGGGTTGTCGAATCTTCTCTTCTCTCTTCCTCTCTTCCTCTCTCCTCTTTACTGCTTCTTCCTCTCCCCTACCTTTTCCCAGACCTTGTCAAATTCTTGCTCCATCTCCACTCTAGATACTTTTAAAGGGAGTATTAGCATTGCTTCTTCTCTGTATCCTCGATCAAGTGTTGATAAGTGAGTTCTGTGACACCCTTTGTCTGGTTCAGTTTGCACTTTTCTATCCATTGAACTTTTGTGTCTTTTCCCTGCCTTGCCTCTTTTCAGTTTTCGGATCCCCTTTTAGATTTTCTCGTACTTGTGCTTCAAGTTGCACTCTACCCTATCAACCAATTTGTAGGTGAGTAAGTGGTTGTTATTCGTTGTTTGGGATGCGGTTTGAATGAATGTATGTACATTATTGGGTTACATGGTTAAGCGGAATGTGACCTAAGGGTTGGAAGTAAAGGGTTTTGTGGCTTTTGTGCTAGGTGGAGTTCAATAGTTGGTTGGTGTTTCTCCAAGGAGCTGAGGGTGTGGTTCAGTTGTTTCGGTAAGAGGGTTTGAGTACTATTTTTTCCTCAGCATCATTTGGCTTTGTTTGATTAGCGAATTTTGTAGTTAATGAAATGACGTTTGGTTGAATCTAGGTTGGTGTATGTGGAGATTTGCACTTTTCTGTCGAAGTCAGGTGTGTAATCAGCCCATTTCAATCGTAGATCGGCAAAAAGCCGAAAAGCCGTAAACACGACGTTTGTGACCTTACGGGCATGCGATCGCTCAAGTGGTAAGCCTACTTGCGATTCATGGGCAAATGATCGAAATACCCTCGAAGGGTAAAATGACCGAAATACCCTCTAAGGGTAAAATGACCGAAATACCCTCTAAGGGTAAAATTACCAAAATACCCCTGAAAGGTAAAATAACCGAAATACCCTCGTACGGTAAAATGACCAAAATACCCCCGATTGGTAAAATAACCGAAATACCCCCGAAGGGTAAAATAATCTAAACACCCTCGAAGGGTAAAATGATCGAAATACCCCTGAAGGGTTAAATGACAGAAATACCCCCAAAGTGTAAAATGATCGAAATACCCTCGATGGGTAAAATGACCAAAATATCCCTAAAAGGTAAAATGATTGAAATACCCCCAAAGGGTAAAATGACCGATATACTCTTAAAGGGTAAAATGACCAAAATACCCTCGTAGGGTAAAAGGATCGAAATACCCTCGAAGGGTAAAATGACCGAAATACCCTCAAAAAGTAAAATGATCGAAATACCCTCGATAGATAAAATGATCGAAATACCCTCTATGGGTAAATTGACCGAAATACCCCCTAAAGGTGAAATGACTGTTATACCCTTAAGAGATGAAATATGTGTATGACCAATTTGCTTTAAGATATATATATACATGATTGTTACTGAGTTTGACATACTGCATACACATATGATTTATGACATGACATATTGCATGGGGTTAGGATTCTGATGTAGGGGAAGTATACTGTACTGGTGGCTTTGCCACATATACTGTTACTGGCAGCTTTGCTGCATTACTATTCTGGCAGCTTTCCTGCGATATTGTTGTGTTGGCTGGGTGGGTCGATTTTATCCCCACATGGTGTGTTGGTGGTTCGGAGTGGTGTGTTGGTTGGATAGGGATGGGTTGCATCACTGCATTATTCTATTTACTATATTGGGCAAAGGCCCACATTGTCACTGTACTGGGCTAAGGCCCACACCCTTACTGTAATGGGCTTAGGCCCACACTGTACCGATATTATATAGGGCTTAGGCCCAGACTGATTCTGCATGTTCCATAGTGATTGTCTAGAAGGGGATAACACACTGAGTGTCAAAAACTCACTTTTTCATTTTAACTGTGCAGGTAATCCTCAACCATAGATGATTCGGAGTTACGAGGGACTCGGAGGTGGCCACACAACTACTGCTGATGTTTACATTTGTCTTTCTTTTAATTTTATTAATTTGTTGGGTTTTGAGTTTGTAATAAGGCCATTAAGTTAGTTTTAAAATTTTAATTGGGCTTTGCTTATTTATTTTACACTGCTAGTTTAGGAGAAGACGAAATTTTAAATTAATTTTTGCTTTCAAAAAAATAGGTTTTAACAATAGAATTTAAAGAGCTTCCACGATTTTTAGATCAACCTATTAAAACAATATCAAACAGCAAGACAAACGTTTTGACTGAATGAAATGTTAATTAATAGTAAGAAGCTTATTATGAACTTAAAAATAAATTTTTACCAATGAGACCTAGTTGTCAAATACACTTTGATGTGGCACGCCAAATTTGACCATTATGTCTAGCCCGGGTTTGAAAACTATTTGGAATTATTTTTTAAGGTTACAAATGTGGTACACCGAGTCTTCAGTGCCGAATCTGTAAGTTTTTATATACTGTAGACTACTTAAACTGAAATATATTGAGAGATTACCATAGATACCAGGACTTTACTGAAACTCTTAGATTAGAGAAAATTGAGACTGTAGGAAAACTGAAAACTATAGGGAGACTCTTGAATTGCGAAAACAAACTCTGATTACTGTTTTTTTCATAAGACATCTGTTAATAATTACTGGAATCATAAACTAATGCTTAAAACTTCGTAAACAGATTATACGTTATTCGATATGAGTGCTAGAGGTACTCGCGAAAGGGGTACACGAGGCCGTGGTAGAGGCTGAGGAGGTGCTAGGGCTGGGTCTTCGGTGACAAGCCTCATGCCTAATGTTGAGACTAGGATGGCACCAGCTTCATCGGTGACTGGGTCAGGATCATACGATGGAGCGACTGGGGAAGACGCATTATCCCAAGCTATGCTCCGTATTCTAAAAATGGTTGTAGGAACCAACACTAGTGTTGTGGGCCGTGGGTCAATTTCTGAATGACTCCGATTGAATGGAGCGAAAATTTTTAGGGGTGTATTTGGAGTAGCCCCTAATGTGGCTGAATACTGGTTGAAAGCCACGGAAAGAATAATGGATGATCTCGACTGCACTTCTGAGTAAAAGCTAAAAGGTGTAGTGTCTTTACTACGAGACGAGGCCTATCATTGGTGGCTTACCGTGAGAGAGGGTACTCAGGTCAGACGATTAACGTGGAATTTCTTTAAGTCAACCTTCCAGGGAAAGTATGTGGGCGCAAGTTATGTGGATGCCCGAAGAAAGGAATTTTTGAGTTTGACCCAGGGGAATAAGACAATGTCGCTATGCACGTGGGATAGTGGCAACTAAGTATAAGCGCTGCGTGCATTTTGAGGATGGTCTCTAGGATGAGTTGCGAGTTCTGATAGCTCCGTAGAGGGAGCGAGATTTTGCTGCCCTTCTTGAAAAGGTGAAAATTACCAAGGATATGAAGCGCTCTAAGTGCCAGAACCGTGAGAAAGATACAAGCAGGTTTAGGAGGGATTTAGAGCCCTCAAGTTCTTCTGATAGGCCTAAAAAGAAGGCTGAGTTTGATGGGCCAGTCTGAGCTGGGGTTACTATTGGTAGACTATAGCCCTGTGCTGACTGTGGGAGATATCATTTGGGTGAGTGTTGGAAGAAGATTGGGGCATGTTTCAGATGTGGGTCTAGGGAGCATCAAGTTAAGGATTGTCCTCAGAGGCTTACGCAGATGCAAGCTGCAGGTCAGGGTTTTGTTCAGCCAGTGAGAGGTGGTCAGCAGCCACCAAGAGGCCGTGGGCAGGTTAGAAGTGGAATGGTGTAAGTCGAGGTCGTGGAAAATTTGGTAGAGGTGTTGGCAACAGTGAGGCAAGACAACCAGTACTGGTCTATGCTGCTCATTGCCGTGAGGATGGTGATGCTCCAGATGTTATAATTGGTATGTTCCTAATTCATAAAGTACCTTACACTGCTTTAATTGATATAGGGTCTACACATTCATACATTGCATGCATTGTGTCTAGCACCTTGGGTATCATTTGTGATAGTACTATTAATAAGATGACGGTGTTGAGTCCACTAGGACAATCGGTCAGGGTAGACAAGTTATTCAGAGATGTGGCCCTAGAGGTTCAAGGAGTTATATTTCTAGCAGATTTAATGGAGCTACCGTTTGGTGATTTCGACCTGATCTTGGGGATGGATTGGTTGGTAAAACACCGTGCAAGTTTTGATTGTGCTGCTAAGCATATGGTATTAAAGACTACTGAGGATGAGGAGGTGGTTGTGATTGGGGAGCAAAGGAATATTCTGACTAATGTGATCTCTGCTTTAAGGGTCGAAAAATTGGTTCGCAAGGGTTGTGAGGCGGTTCTAGCCTATATTAATACATCTAATTTTGAGGGTTCTTCTGTTGGAGATGTCAGAACTGTTAAGGATTTTTCCGATGTATTTCCTAATGAGCTCCCTAGGTTGCCTCCGAGCCACGAGGTCGAATCTGGAATTGAGCTCCTGCCAGGGATGGCTCCAGTGTCTGTCGCCCCTTATAAGATGGCACTAAAGGACTTGGTGGAATCAAAAGCTCAAATCCAAGAACTATTGGATTGAGGATTCATTCGACCTAGTGTGTCTCCGTGGGGAGCACCAGTGTTGTTCGTAAAGAAAAAGGATAGGACCATGCGTATGTGCATCGACTATCGGTAATTGAATAAACTGACTATCAAGAATAAGTATCCCTTGCCGAGGATAGATAATTTATTTGATCAGTTGCAAGGAGCATCGATTTTCTCCAAAATAGATCTTCGTTCTGGGTACCATCAGTTGAGAGTTAAGGAGCTTGATGTGTATAAGACTGCGTTTAGGACTCGTTATAGTCATTACGAGTTCCTAGTGATGCTGTTTGGGCTGACGAAAGCACCAGCCGCCTTCATGGACCTAATGAATTGAGTTTTTCAACCCTATTTGGATTAGTTTGTGGTGGTATTTATAGATGATATCTTGGTGTATTCGAGAACTGAGGATGAACATGATGCCCATCTTCAAATTATTCTACAGATTTTAAGGGAGAAGCAATTGTACGCTAGTTTAGTAAGTGTGAGCTCTGGTTGCAAGAAGTGACATTTCTGGGTCACGTGGTATCTTCTGCGGGGATTAGGGTTGACCCTCGAAAAATTGAAGCTGTACTAGAATGGAAACCACCTAAGACTGTATCTAAGATTCGAAGTTTTCTGGGCCTGGCAATGTATTACAGACGTTTTGTTGAGGGGTTTTCCTTGATTGCTGCATCTTTGACTAAGTTGTTGCATAAAGGGGTACCGTTTAACTGGACTGATAAGTAGAAAGAAAGTTTTGAGAAATTGAAGAAAGTTTTGACTGAGGCCCCTATCTTAATACTTCACTGTCTACAGTGATGCATCACATGTTGGTTTGGGTTGTGTGCTGATGCAAGGGGGTAAGGTGGTTGCTTATGCATCTCGTCAGCTTAAGCCTCTCGAGGCGAATTACCCTACTCATGATTTGGAGTTAGATGTGGTGGTATTTGCACTGAAATTTAGAGGCACTATCTCTACAGTGAGAACTGTACTATCTACACAGATCACAAGAGCCTTAAGTATCTCCTCACTCAGAAGGAGCTGAATCTTAAGCAGCGAAGATGGGTAGGGCTGCTTAAGGATTATGATTTCTCGATTGAGTACCACCCTGGTAAGGCTAATGTGGTGGCTGACGCACTGAGTGGTAGGGTACTCAATCGAGCAATCATAATCCTTAAGCACTCAGCTTGTTTGATGATGGTAGTTTGCTGGCTGAGCTGGAAGTTAGACCAGCGCGGACTGAACATATTAAGGGTAAACAGTTGTTGGATGTGTCATTGGTTCATCGTTTCTGACAAGTTGAGAATAGGGAAACTTCAAATTTTGGGTTGAATAGTGAAGGAGTGTTGTGCTTCCGAGGGGGAGTCTGTGTACCAAGGGATAATGATTTGAGGCAGTCTTTACTGCGAGAGGCGCATAGTAGTCCTTTTGCTATGCATCCCGGCAGGAATAAAATGTATCAAGATCTTCATGAGTTGTACTGGTGGCTAGGATTGAAATGTGAAGTAACTGATTTTGTGGATAAATGTTTAACTTGTTAGCAAGTGAAGGCTGAACATCAGTTACCTTTAGGGTTGCTTCAACCGGTTAAAATTTCACTTTGGAAGTGGGAGAGAGTAACCATGGATTTTGTGAGTGGGCTACCCTTAACGCCTACTAAGAAGGATTCTGTATGGGTTAGTGTAGATCGATTGACTAAATCTGCCCATTTCATACCAGTCCGTACTGATTACTCTTTGCATAAGGTGGCTAAACTGTATGTGGCTGAGATTGTAAGACTGCATGGGGTATCGGTTTCCATTATATCAGATAGAGATCCTCGCTTCACGTCTCGATTCTAAAAGAAGTTACATGAGGCTTTGGGTACAAGACTGGACTTTAGTACTGCATTTCATCCCCAGACAGATCGTCAGTCAGAAAGAGTGATTCAAGTACTGGAGGATATGTTAAGGTGTTGTGTAATGGATTTCCAAGTCGACTGGGAGGATTATTTGCCGCTAGTAGAGTTTGCATATAATAATGGCTACCAGTCCAGTATTCAAATGGCATCGTACGAAGCATTATATGGTCGTAGGTGTCATACTCCTACCTGTTGGACTGAGTTGGGCGAGAGGCAAGTTCTAGGGCCAGAGTTGGTTTTTAACACCGAAGTGAAGGTAAAATTGATTCGAGACCGATTGAAGGAAGCATCTGACAGGCAAAAGTCATACGCGGATCTTAAATGCCTAGAGATTGAGTATTCTGTGGGGGACTATGTATTTCTTAAGGTTTCCCAATGCGAAAAGATACTGAGGTTTGGACGAAAGGTAGGCTTAGCCCTAGGTTCATTGGGCCTTATCGTATACTAAAGCGTGTGGGATCGATCGCATATCAACTTGAGTTGCCTCCAAAATTAGACCAAATTCACAATGTGTTCCACGTCTCCATGTTAAGGCGTTACTGCTCTGATCCTACACACATTGTTCTAGTTGAGAAAATCGAGGTTAGGCCAGATCTGACCGTCAAGGAGGAACCAGTGCAGATTTTAGACCGTGAGGTTAAGGTACTAAGGAAGAAATCTGTTCCTCTAGTCAAAGTGCTTTGGTGTAATCACAGTTTAGAAGAAGCCACGTGGGAACCCGAAGAGGCAATGCGACAGTAATACCCTCATCTTTTCTGATCAGGTAAATTTCGAGGCTTAAATTTCGTTAAGGGGGTAGAGTTGTAACGCTCTAAATTTCAAGTCATTAATTTTTGCATGATTTGTCACTGATTGCTTTTTTGCTTTAATGGTTCAGTGATTTTGGTGTGTTTGGGAGTGTTTGAGAAGCCTGGGTTCAAGTTTGGCCTTGGCACAATTTTTGCTTTTTCTCTTAAATGAATCTGGACACTAGCACGTAGGCCTTATATATATTAATACTTGTTTTATGACACAAAGAGCTTATTGGTCCAGTGGTAGGTGGCGTGTGAAGTATCCTTGAGGTCTGAGGTTCAAGTCCTAGGTTGAGCAAGGTAGTAATTATTTTGTTGGTTGAGTTGTATGGTAGTGGTGTTGGAATGAAACACAGTTGTGGTGAGTTTGAATGGATTTTGAATGGAGTGGTTGGGGAAGTTGAGGAGGAATTGTGGAGAAAATCAAGGAGGGATAATGGGGGAGTTTTTAGGAGGAAATCAATGAGTTTGAGAGTGAGGGGGAGTTGTGTCGTTTAGGGGTAGGCTTATGTCGAATTTGGTCTTTAGGCTTTGTGAGAATCGATTTTGGGTCTCCTTTTATTTTGGAAGTTTTTATTTCACCTTTTGCTTGTGCTGAATATTGTTAAAAACTGTGGGTACCTTTCGGGTTTGCTCATTTGTTTTCCTATTTCTCATTTTATTCTTTTTGTTTTCTCTTCTTATTTTTATTTTGACCGAATAGTTCGTTAGTCCCCTCTGTCGAATCCCCTTTCTCCTCTCTCTTCTCTGGGTTGCCGAATCTTTTATTCTCTCTTCACTTCTTCTCTTTACTGCTTCTTCCTCTCCCCTACCGTTTCCTAGACCTTGCAGAATTCTTGCTCCATCTCCACTCTAGATACTTTTAAAGGGAGTATTAGTGTTGGTTCTTCTCTGTCTCCTCGGTCGAGTGTTGATAGGTGAGTTCTGGGACACCCTTTGTCTGGTTTGGTTTGCTCTTTTCTATCGATTGCTCTTTTGTTTCTTTTTCCTGTCTTGCCCCTTTCTAGTTTTCGGATCCCCTTTTAGATTTGCTCTTACTTGTGCTTCAAGTTGCAGTCTACCCTGTCAACCATTTGGTAGGTAACTAAGTGGTTGTTTTTCGTTGTTTGGGATGCGGTTTGAATGAATATATGTACATTATAGGGGTACATGGTTAAGTGAAATGTGATCTAAGGGTTGGAAGTAAAGGGCTTTGTGGCTTTTGTGCTAGGTGGAGTTCAAGAGTTGATTGGTGTTTCTCCAAAGAGCTGAGCGTGCGGTTCGGTTGTTTTCAGTAAGGGTCTTCGAGTACTAATTTTGTCCTTAGCATCATTTGACTTTGTTTGATTAGCGAATTTTGTAGCTAATGAAATGACGTTTGGTTGAATCTAGGTTCGTTTACGTGGAGATTTGCTCTTTTCTGTTGAATTTAGGTGTTTAATCACCCTACTGCAATCGTAGATTGGCGAAAAGCCGAAAAGCCGTAAACACGGCATTTGTGACCACATAGGCGTGCGATCGCTCGAGTGGTAAGCCTACTTGTGATTCGTGGGAAAATGATCAAAATACCCTCGAAGGGTAGAATGACCAAAATACCCCCGATGGGTAAAATGACTGAAATACCTCCGAAGGGTAAAATAACCGAAATACCCTTGAAGGGTAAGATGACCAAAATACCCCTGAAGGGTAAAATGATCAAAATACCCTTAAAGGGTAAAATGACCAAAATACCCTCGAAGGGTAAAATGACAGAAATACCTCGAAGGGTAAAATGATCGAAATACCCTTGAAGGGTAAAATGAGTGAAATACCTCGAAAGGTAGAATGGCCGAAATACCCTTGAAGGGTAAAATGAGTGAAATACCTCGAAGGGTAAAATGATCGAAATACCCTCGAAGGGTAAAATGACTGAAATACCCTCGATGGGTAAATTGACCGAAATACCCTCGAAGGGTGAAATGATTGTTATACCCCTAGAAGTTGAAATATGTGTCTGACCGATTTGCTTTATGATATATATACATACTGCATACACATATGATTTATGACATGACATATTGCATGGGGTTGAGATTCTGATATAGGGGAAGTATACTGTACTGGTGGCTTTGCCACATATGCTGTTGCTGGTAGCTTTGCTGCGTTACTGTTACTGGCAGCTTTGCTGCGCTTTTATTCTGGCAGCTTTGCTGTGATATTGATATGTTGGCTGGGTGGGTCGATTTTATCCCCACATGGCGTGTTTCTGGTACGGAGTGGTGTGTTGGTTGGATTAGGATGGGTTGCATCACTGCATTATTCTATTTACTGTATTGGGCTAAGGCCCACATTGTCACTGTATTGGGCTAAGGCCCACACTGTTACTGTAATGGGCTAAGACCCACTTTGTACTGATACTGTATAGGGCTCAGGCCCAGACTGATTCTGTATGTTGCATAGTGATTGCCTAGAAGGGGATTACACACTGAGTTACGAAAACTCACTCTCTCTTTTTAATTGTGCAGGTAATCCTCAGCCATAGATGATTTGGGGCTGCGAGGGACTTGGAGGTGGCCACACAACTACTGCTGATGTTTACATTTGCCTTTCTTTTAATTTTATTAATTTGTTGGGTTTTGATTTTGTAATAAGGCCTTTAAGTTGGTTTTAAATTTTTAATTGGGCTTTGCTTATTTATTTTACACTGCTAGTTTAGGAGAAGACAAAATTTTAAATTAATTTATGCTTTCAAAAACACGAGTTTTAACAATAGAATTTAAAGAGCTTCTGCGGTTTTTAGATCAACCTATTAAAACAATATCAAACAGCAAGACAAATGTTTTGACTGAATGAAATGTTAATTAATAGCAAGAAGTTTATTATGAACTTAAAAATAAATTTTTACCAATGAGACCTAGTTTTCAAAGACACTTAGATGTGGCACGCCAGATTCGACCATCATGTCTAGGCTGGGTTTGGGGTGTTACATCATCATACTTTCAATGGTAGTACAACCTAACCTGTTCGAGAATTTATCAAAATTTGCAAAGAAATCAATTTGATATCCATTATTTCCTTATATGCTTTTGGAGAATTATTTTACTTGATTTATGTAAAAGTCTTTCCATTTTTGGAAATTATATCAGTTATTCCAATTGAGCTTCAAATTTTACCGAATAACAGTATTGATTTTCGGTACTTTTCAACATATAACTAATTTATCATAATATAATTAATTTTTGTTTCATTTTATGGCATATTTGATATAATATATATAAGATAAATAACAAAACATTTATATTGCATTCAAGAAACATATTTAACTACCTAATTCAGGACTAGATTTATTTACTAACACGATATGTACAAGATTTCTTAAGGAAAGCAATTTTGAAATTCGCTTTAACCATATATTTTATTAAATTAGGTTAATGTTGAGTTCTATTATTATGTTATTGTCATTTGCATAATAGAAAAGAGCGAAATTATTCAACAATTGTAAATTTTTTTGCAATAAGACAATTAAAACCAATGAGCATTGTTCTTGTACCTCTAACCAATTCACACCATGAAAAATGGGCAATAAATCGACACACTTTATCTTTCCTCGTGGATTAGGATTTCTATGCATGGAAAATCCTAAACTAGGTAACCCTATTCAGAGTGAAATTGTTTACTTTTAGGTGCTCAACATTCATTCAACAACTTGCTATTGCTGCAGTTCACAATAACAGTAGGAGTTGAATTCTTAAAGCCCAGAACAATTTTATTTGCTTAATTTATCCTTCTCTCTATAAGTCTGATGTAGACATTGCGATATTTCATTTATCATAAAATTTGGGTCATTTCAGATGCTATTGGCAACATGATCATACTTTCAATGGTAGTACAACATAACCTATTCTAGAATTTACCAAAATTTGCAAAGAAATAAATTTGATATCCATTATTTCCTTATATGCTTTTGGAACATTATTTTTCTTGTTTTATGTAGAAGTCTTTCCGTTTTTGGACATTATATCAGTTATTCCAATTGAGCTTCTAATTTTACCGAATAACGGTATCGGTTTTTGGTACTTTTAAAACATATAATTGACTTAAAATGTACCATAATATCATGAATTTTTGTTTCATTTTATGGCATATTCGATATAATATATATACGATCAATAACACAACATTTATACTGCATTCAAGAAACATATTTAACTACCTAATTCAGGACTAGATTTATTTACTAACACGATATTCAATTGTTGATCGTCAAATTTGATCACCTAATTTAATTAGTTTCAGCATTTAATTTCTAGGGTTTTTATTTGCCTATCTATATATATATGAATTTCATGCAAGAAGAATTTCATTCCAAACCATCTGAAAGGCTACTAAAGCTTTCATTTGTAACTTTTTTGCTTGTTTCTTTTTTCTTTTGATCTTTTTTGCAACGACAAGCTTAGACAAGAAAACTAGAAGGAAGCAAAAAATTGAGATTATGATCATTGAAAATGTGGATAATAGGCTTATCGCATTTTCAAAAGGATGCACAGGAATTAATAAGAAAATCTCTGAGCTCTCCACTCTATGTGGTGGGGAGATTCTAGTTATTATTTTCTCACCGGTTGGTAAACCTTATTCGTTTGGCCATCCTTCTGTTGAATTCTGTCGCTAAACACTTTTCAAATGCAAGCCAACATCTTGAGGAAACCACTGATGCTGTTGTTGAATCTTGCTTGTACAAGATTTCAGTGATGTCCAAGACCTACTAGATGTAATAAAAGAAAGACAAAAGGAGATTGCTTTGGCCCAACGGTCACATGGAACAAAAAGTCGTCATTGGTGGAAAGCTCCCATTGATCACCTTAACTTGAGGGAGCTCTACGAACAAGACGAAAGCTTTGCAGAGTTTAACAACTTGATCTCTATCACAAGGGACAAGAAGATTGCAGCTATTTCCTCAATGCAGGCTCCGATGGATGAGGATGTCCCTTCTGCCTTTCGCCCTAGATATGGCCCTAATCTGCAATAGTTTTGTACTTTAATGTCCATGATGTTAAATGTTATTTTATTGTTTTATCTTTTATGCTTGTTAGGCATGTCAGTATTGGGAGTCCTCAAGGCATACACGGACATGTTAGTGTAGATGGCCAACATATGGTCTATGGGCTCTATTGTACCATTCATATGAAATAGAAATTTGTCATTGGTGGAAAGCTCCCATTGATTAGCTTAACGTGAGGGAGCTCTACGAACAAGATGAATTCTTCGTAGAGTTTAATAACTTGATCTCTATCACGAGGGACAAAAAGATTGCAGCTATTTTGTCAAATGGGCAATAAATTGATTATGAGAACAAATCAACACACTTTATCTTTCCTCGGGGATTAGGATTTTTGCACATGGAAATCCTAAACTAGGTAACCCTATTCAGAGTGAAATTGTTTAATTTTAGGTGCTCAACATTCAGTCAACAACTTGATATTACTGCAATTTACAATAATAGTAAGAGTTGAATTCTTAAAGCCTAGAACAATTTTATTTTCTTAATTTATTCTTCTCTATATAACTCTTATGCAGACAATGCAATATTTCATTTATCGTAAAATAAAACTGATAAGTTATAAAATTAACATATTTTAATATCATTCTTAATGCATTTTTGGATGATTAATTATGCAAATTAGTGAATTTCATGCTCCTAATCCTTTAAATTCATGTTCTATACTTAAAAGAGCAATTGAGAGTGAAAAATGAGTCAAAATCAGACAAAAAGAGTTGCTTCCAGGATCCACACGGGCTGGTCACATGCCTATGTGCCAACCTGTGTAAATTTTGCACTCTACTTCTCAAATACACGAAAAAACCCAATTTTTAGGCTTTCTAAACATTTTAAATACTATAAATACTAGTTAGACAGAATAGAGAAGGGGGCAATCAGAGTAGATTAAAGAAAACACTCGAAGAATACTATCGGAATCAACTCGGAAGCAGATCTCTATTAAGATTGAATACCTCCTTTTAATTTCTTTCAAAGCTTTATTCAGTTTCTGTATGTCTTGTGGTTTTTCTGACTTTGAGATGTTTTCATTAACGATTATGAACTAAATTTCTTAGATACCTAGGGAGGATGAAACCTATGATGAATCCTCTTATTTAATTTCTGTTTTTACATGATAAATACTTGATTCTTGTTCTCAATTATGTTTTCTTATTTCTTGTTTTAATATTTTTGGGATAGTAATTCATGTTTAATGTGCTTATTTCAGTAGAGCAAAACTCCCTATTTAAGAGTAGATCTAGAGTGGAGTTGTATGCAATCCTAGATATAGGATAACATAAATCTACTGGATTAGAGTCAAATCTAATAGGGGAATCCATAGATCGAGTTAATGCGACAATAGGGATTTTTATTAGAAAGAGTTTTCAATTAATCAACCTAGAGTCAGTTGTTCGTATTCTCGAAAGAGATATTAACATAATTTAGGGATTTTTACGGATCAAGACACAAGTGAACAAATCATTTAATTCAAATTCATAATAAAAGGTGAAGTCTAGATGGATCCTTTCTTGGGTATTGCCTATCTCATTGGTTTATATTCGATTATTTCCATAATTCATTCTTTGTTGCATTCTTAGATAAATTAGTTTAGTAATTTTAGAATAAAACACATCACCCTAATTTGTCGACTAGATAATAAGAAGACGATAATGACTAGTACTTTTAGTCCACGTGGATACGATGTTCCCTACTCTCCATAGCTATACTATTGTTTGATAGGTGCACTTGCCTTTGTCGTATTTATAGTTAGTTTAGTGACCGTCAAGTTTTTGGTGTTGTTACCAGGGACTAAAATATTAGGAACACTTTATTTTTATTAATTTAGCCATTTATTTTATTTTTGTTTTGAGTTTAATTTTTACATTCTAATTTTACTTTTGTTTGCTTCTAGCAGGTTCGTTTATTACTGAGGAGATGGGTGATACTCAGAATAATCAGCTACCTCCCGCAGTTGCTACAAATCTGTAGATCCTGCTATTGTTCCTCGTACTATGTACGATTATGCTAAGCCCAATTTAACTAGGGCTAAATCGAGTATTTTTAAGACCCACTATTGTTGCAAATAATTTTGAACTAACACCGAACACTATTCAAATGATTCAACAATTTGTTCAGTTCAATGGTTTGCAAGACGAAGATCCATATACTCATTTTGCCAGATTTTTGGAAATATGCGATACTTTCAAAATTGATGGTGTCATTGATGACGCCATTTTCCTACGGTTGTTCCCTTTCTCATTGAGGAACAAAGCTAAGCAGCGGTTGTACTCTTTACCACGAGGTTCCATCACTACATGGAATCAAATGATCGAGAACTTTTTACTGAAGTACTTCCCACCGGCTAAGACAGCCAAGTTGAGGAATGACATCTCTTCCTTTGTGCAAATTGATTTAGAGACGTTATATGATGCATGAGAGAGGTATAAAAATTTATTGATAAGGTACCCTCACCATGGGTTACCTCTATGGCTACAAGTTCAAACTTTTAACAATGATTTGAATCCCACAACTAGGCAACTAATCAATGGAATAGCCGGTGGAACTCTAAATAATAAAACACTTGAAGCGCTCATGAATTTATTGAAGAGATGTCATTGAATAATCATCAGTGCAAATCATGAGGACAAAACCGATAAAAGCAGCTGGTGTCTTTAGTTTAGATGCAATCACCATGTTACTGAACCAAGTAGAAATATTAAACAAGAAATTTGATGATTTATATCTTTTTATGTAGGTAAATCTAGTGATATAATGCGATGCAAATGGAGGTGGAATAAATAATCCAGAAGATATACCCTTCAATCTTGGCACGGAGAATGAGCATATAAATTATATAGGTAATAATTTTGGAACTCAAAATAACCCTTATAGTAATAACTATAATGCAGGTTGGAGAAACCACCCAAACTTTTCATGGGGTGGTCAAGAAAACCAAATATCTCAATTCCTTTCGGGCTTACAACAATCTTATCAGCCAGAGAAGAAGCCAAACCTTGAAGAGATGTTGGAAAATTTATTTTGGCGTCGGATACTCATTTACAAAACATCGAGACAACTTTGAAAAATTAGCAAGCATCAATTCTTCAGCTTGAAAATCAGGTTGAACAACTTGCTAAATTGGTTTTAGAAAGGCAATAAGGTAGTTCACCTAGTAATACCGAACCTAAACCAAAAGAGCATGTGAAAGTAGTTACATTGAGGAATGGGAAATTGTTGGCTGAACGTAAAAAGAAGTTGCAACAGGAAACTGATAAGGCAAATGATAAGAGAGTAAAACATGAAGGAATTCAGACACCAATAGTTAAAGAATAGAAGCTACAATATCCAGCAAAGTTGATGAAAGACCGCATGGATGACCAATTTAGTAAATTTCTTGGACTTTTTAAACAATTACATATCAACTTACCTTTTGTTGAAGCTATTTCACAGATGCCCATTTATGCAAAATTCTTAAAAGAGCTATTAACAAACAAAAGGAAGTTTGAAGAACCATCCACTGTGGAACTCAACGAGGAATGCTTAGCTATTCTCCAAAATAAATTGCCAACTAAGCTGAAGGATCTAGAAAGTTTTACTATTCCTTGTTTTATTGGTAGTTTAAATATTGAGAAAGCATTAGCTGATTTGGGTGCTAGCATTAATTTGATGCCTTATAAAATGTTCAAAAAACTTGGTCTTGGGGAACCAAAACCTACTAGGATGAGTACTCAATTAGTCGATAGATCTGTTAAATATCCTAGGGGTATTATTGACGATGTACTTGTAAAGGTAGATAAATACATATTCCCTATTGATTTTGTTATGCTTGACATGGATGAGGGTAGTGAGGTGCCTTTAATTTTAGGTCGCCCCTTTTTAGCCACTGCTAGGGTTGTGATTGATGTGGGTGATGGTAAACTTGTGGTTAGGGTAGGTGATGAAGAGATCACTTTTAAAATCTATGATGCCATACGATTCTCTACAGAACAAGATGATCCCTGTTATTTTATTAACTCTATTGATCATGTTATTCAAGATTCATTTAAAAAGATTGTTCATAAGGACATGTTGGAACTGTGTCTTGTTCAAGGAGAGGAGGTAAATGATGATAATGTTGTGATAAGTGAGACAAAAATTGATTTAGATTCTAATGAGTCTTCACAGAGACAGAAAAATTATAAGGACATTGAGGTAAACAAGGAATTAAAATTAAAACTCTCTATTGAAGAACCTCCCAAGCAATTACTAAATCACCTAGAATATGAATTTCTTGGAGACAATTCTACATTACAAGTGATTATTGCTTCAGGTTTAAAGCCAAATGAGAAAGATGAGTTATTACAAGTGCTGAAGAAACATAAAAGAGCTACAGCTTGGGAGATGTCTAACATCAGAGGGATCAATACTTCTTTTTGCACCCATAAATTTTTAATGGAAGACGAGTACAAACCATGTTTACAAGCTCAAAGAAGGTTAATTCTAACATGAATGAAGTTGTTAAGGCTGAGGTAATTAAACTTCTAGATTCTAGAGATATTTTTCCTAAATCTGATAGTACTTTGGTGAGTCTTGTGCAGGTTGTTCCTAAGAAATAAGGCATAATTGTTGTGGCCAACGAGAAAAATGAGTTGGTTCCAACAAGAATAGTCACGGGATGGAGAGTTTGTATTGATTATAGGAAGTTGAATGAAGTCATAAGGAAAGATCATTTTCCTCTACCATTTACAGATCAAATGTTGGAGAGATTATCTGGTCACATGTATTATTGCTTCCAAGATGGAATTTCTAGCTACTTCCAAATCTTGATAGCTCTTGAGGACCAAGAAAATAAATGAGAATCACCTGACCATATGGTACGTTTGCTTATCGAAGAATGCCTATTGGATCGTGTAATGCTCCTGCTACTTTTCACCGTTGCATGTTAGCAATATTTGTAACGCCCCAAAAATTTAAGTCTTTAATTTCTTTGCATAATATGACACAAATTGCTTGTTTGCTTTAATGGCTAAGTGATTTGGGTGTGTATGGGAGTGCTGGGTTCAAGTCTTGGCTTTTGCAGAATTTTTAGTTTTGCTTTTAAATGAATCTAGACACTAGCATATAGGCCTTATAAATAATAGTGCTTGTTTTATGGCACAAAAATAGCTTGTGGTCTAGTGGCAAGGTGGCGTGTTGTAGAACAGTGAGGTCTGAGGTTCAAGTCTTGGGTTGCGCAATGAAATATTTATTTTCCTGCTTGAGTTGTGTAGGTAGTGGAGTTGGACTGAAACACAACTAAGGGGAGTTTGAATAGAATTTGAATGGAGTTGTTGGGGGAGTTGAGGAGAAATTGGTGGAATAATTCAAGGAGGGATAAGGGGAGAGATTTTAGAAGAAAATCAAGGGAACTGAGGGGAGAGGAGAAGTGTGCCGAATGTGGACTTTGATACTCAGGAAATTCGGCCAGAGGGGATACTACTCATTTTGGTATACTTTTCATTTCAGTTTTGTGTAGTGTTTCCCTCCTATTGCTTTTTGGTGCCGAATTTTCGCTAAGTTTTCAAGTATCTCTTGGGTTTGTTCGATTACTTTTCTGCTCTTTCCTTTTATTCTTTTGGTTTTGGCCAAATAGTATTTTGGTTCCCTCCTCTGCCGAATTCTCCTTTCTTTCTTTCAGTTATCAGTTTTTGATTCTCTATTCCTTTTCCTTTCTTCTTCTGTTTCTAAATCTGTGCTCTCTTGGCCGAATATCTTCTTTTCCTTTCAATCGGTTTACCGTTGCCAGGCTATTTCTCCTTCTACCTCCTAGCCGAATATCATCATTTCATTGTATCATTCTCTCAATCTTTTCTTCGCTGCTTCTTCTTGCTCCAGTGCTGCAAGTGTTTCTAACTATCGGTCAAGTGTTTATACTCCTCACTTTTTTATTAAACCTGTTCCCTTCTATTCTACTTCTTAAAATTGAATACTCTTCTTTTTATCCTTTGATTACCTACTGTTGATTCTTTCCTCATAATTTGTTACTCATTGTGCTTTAGGGTTTTCTTCGAGGAATGGTGGATTGTAAGTGGTTTGAAGTAGTCGTAACCCTTGTTCTCTACGTTCAGTCAACGTAATATGCTACCTCACTTTTGGGGTTTAGGCCGTATACTAATTATGTTCTTATAGGATATCGTTCGTGATTTGAGGCCACTTATATGGCCTAACTCAGTTAATGAGATCATTGTTTGTGGTACAGATAATCGATAAAAGCATGTGACCGCTTTTGGTTGGCAGTCTTGGAATATTTAAGTTGCCCTCATTGAAGCAAGGTAAGGATGGTGTTTTTGGATTAAGTGTCAATAAGAGGGTGTTTTACCCTAACAATTAAAGGACTGATATTGGGTCATGATTGAATCTAGGTTGGTGTACGTGGAGATTTGGGCTCTTCTCGTAAACAGGTGTGTAAACACCCCATTGTAATGGTAGAACGAAAAAAAGCTGAAAAGCCAGAAATATGACGTTTGAGAGCACACAGACGTTCAATCGCTCGTGTGGTAAGCCAAATCCGTGAATTATGAGCTTGGGCCGTAATGGGCCATGTTAGGCCGAGATGGGCATTGTAGGCTAATGGGCTCGTGGGCCCCACACGGATGAAACCCTCAATTTGTGGAAAATACTGGACTGGGCTATGTAGATCTCATAGCTGTGGCAAACTCTGGGCTGAACGGGTCGCACGAGCGTATGGGCCCACTTGGGCCAAGTAATGGGCCTTGGGTCCATTTACACTGTTATGACCATTTAGGTTTCTTGAGTCACTCGAGGTGACAGCGAACTTCTTGAGAGGTCGATATATGCATCGAGACCCCAAAATAGGTAAATTTACCAAAATACTCCTAAAGGGAAAATGTCTATTTTACCCCTAATAGGTAGGAATGACCATTATACCCCTAGAGGTAGGTTGACTGATGTGTTCATGTTTCGTATATGACTGTTACTGTGTATTACATTCTGTATGCACGTATGATTTAGGACATGACATACTGTATGGGGTTGGGATACTGTTATGGAGGAAGTATATTGTACTGGTGGCTTTGCCACATATACTGTTACTGGCAGCTTTGCTGCGATGCTGATACTGGCAGCTTTGCTTCGATATTGGTGTGTTGGTTGGGTGGGTCAATTTTATCCCCACATGGTGTGTTGGTGGTACGGAGTGGTGTGTTGGCTGGATTGGGATGGGTTTCATTATTGCACTGTAGTATTACTGTATTGGGCTAAGGCAAAACACTATTATTGTATTGGACTAAGGCCCACACTATTATTGTATTTGGCTAAGGCCCACACTATACTGTTACTGAATAGGGGTCAGGCCCAGACTGTTTCTGCATGTTGTATACTGACTGACTGATAAGGGATTACACACTGAGTTTTTGTAAACTCACCATTTCCTTTTAACTGTACAGGTAATCCTCAGCGATAGGCAATTTGGTGCTGCGAGAGGCTCGGAGGTAGCCACACAACTATAGCTGTTTTACACTTACTTTTATTTTAAGTTTAATTTTTTGTTGGGTTTTGTTTATGTAATAAGGCCATTTATGTTTTTTTAAATTTTTAACTAGGCCTTTGCTTACTTATTTTAAACTGCTAGTTTAGGAGGAGATGGATTCTCAAAATAATTACTATTTTAAAAGATACGAAATATAAACATTAGAGTTTTCAAAAGCTTCCGTGATTTTAGATTAACCTCTTTTTAACAATAGCAGATAACAAGGCAAACTTTTTGACTAAATGATTTGTTAAATAATAATAAAGGGGTTTTTAAACCTAGAAGTGAATTTTTACCAACAAGTCATATTTTCGAAAGACACTTTGACGTGGCACACTAGATTCGGCCATAAAATCTAGACTGAGTTTGGGGTGTTACATTTAGTGGTATCAGAGCTTAGTTGCAAAACTTAGCTATAGAACGGGTTTTGAAAATATTTGGAATTTCTGGAAAGCTATTCTTGAAGTGTTTTGGAAGGTTTACAAGTGTGGCAAACTGAGTCTCCAGCACCGAATCCGTAAGTTTCCTTTTATAACGTAGACTTCTTAAACTGAAATAAACTGAGAGACTACTATAGATAGTAGGACTGTACTGAAACTCTTTATTAAGAGTAAACTGAAACTGTAGGGAGACATTGATTTGCGAAAACAAAACTCTGATTACTAATTTTCATAAGACATCTGTTAATAATTACTAAAATTTCAAACTAATGTATAAAACTTCATAAACATATAATACATTATTTGATATGAGCACTAGAGGCACTAGCTGAAGGGGTACACGAGGTCGCGATAGAGGCCGAGGAAATGCTAATGCTGGGTCTTCGGCATTAGGCCACATGCCTAATGTTGAGGCTAAAGAGGCACACGCTTCACTGGTGACTGAGACGAGATCATACGATCGAGCGGCTGGGGATGATGCACTATCCCAGCTATGCTCTGCATTCAGGAAAGGGTCGCAGGGACCAGTACTGGTGTAGTGGGTCGTGGGTCAATTTCAGAATGACTCTGGTCGAATGGAGCGAAAATCTTTAGGGGTATATCTGGAGTAGCCCCTAATGTGGCTGAATACTGGTTGGAAGCCACAGAGAGAATAATGGACGAACTCGACTGCACCTCTGAGAAAAAACTAAAATGTGCAGTATCTTTACTACGAGACGAAGCCTATCAGTGGTGGCTTACCATGAGAGAGGGTACTCAAGCCAACTGGTTAATGTGGGATTTCTTTTAGGTGGCATTCCAAGGAAAGTATGTAGGCGCAAGTTATGTGGACGCATGAAGAAGGGAATTTCTAAGCTTGACCCAGGAGAATAAAACTGTGGTAGAATATTAGGCAGAGTTCCTGCGACTGAGTCACTATGCTCGTGGGATAGTGGCAACTAAATATGAATGTTGTGTGCGATTCGAGGACGGCTTCTGAGATGAGTTACGAGCTTGATAGCTCCACTTTGTTACCCTAGTAGAAAAGGCAAAAATCACCGAGGACGTGAATCACTCTGAGCGCCAGAATCGTGAGAAGGATAGAGGCAGGTATTGGAGGGATTCAAAGCCCTCGATTTTTTCTAGAAGGCCTAAAAAGAATGCCAGGTTTGATGGGCCAGTCCGAGCTGGGGTTCCTATTATAAGACCACAGCCTTGTGCTATTTGTCGGAGATGTCACTTGGGTGAAGAATTGTCCTCAAAGGCCTATTCACATGCAAGCTGTAGGTCAGGGTTATGTTCAGCCAGAGAGAGGTGGTCATCAGCCACCGAGAGGCTGTGGACAGGCTAGAGGTGAAAATGGTATCAGATGAGGTCGTGGAGTGCCAGGCAGAGGTGTTGGTAACATTGAGGAAGGCAGTCAGCTTTGGTCTATGCTACTCGTCGCCGAGAGAATGGTGACACTCCAAATGTTATAATCAGTACATTTCTAATTCATAATATACCTTACACTGCTTTGATTGATATAGGGTCTACGCTTCATACATTGCATGCACTGTGTCTGGCACCTTGGGTATCATGTGTGAGAGTACTGGTAATGAGATGACTGTGTTAAGTCCACTGGGACAGTCAATAAGGGATGTGCCCCTAAAGGTTCAATGAGTTATATTTCTAGTGGATTTGAGGGAGCTACAGTTTGGTGAATTCGACCTAATCTTGGGGATGGATTGGTTGGTAAAGCACCGTGCAAGTTTGGATTATGCTGCTAAGCGTATGGTGTTGAAGACTACTGAAGATGGGGAGGTGGCTGTGATTGGGGAGTGAAGGAACTTTCTGTCGAATGTGATATCTACATTTAGGGCGAAAAAAATGGTTCGTAAGGGTTGTGAGGCGTTTCTAGCCTATATTGGTGTATTTGATTATGAGGGTCCTTCTGTTGGAGATATCAGAACAGTTAAGGATTTTTCTGATATATTTCCTAATGAGCTCCCTAGGTTGCCTCCGAGCCGCGAATTTGAATTTGTTATTGAGCTTCTGCGAGGAGCATCTCCAGTGTCCATCGCTCCTGATAGGATGGCACCGAAGGAGCTGGTGGAATTAAAAGCTCAAATCCAAGAACTGTTGGATCGAGGATTCGTTTGACCTAGCGTGTCCCCATGGGGAGCACCAGTGTTGTTTGTAAAGAAGAAAGATGGGTTCATGCGCATGTACATCGACTATCGACAATTGAATAAACTGACTATCAAGAATAAATATCCTTTGCTGAGGATAGATGATTTATTTGATCAGCTGGGAGGAGCTTCAATTTTTTCCAAAATAGATCTTCGTTCTAGGTACCATCAGCTGAGAGTTAAGGAGGCTAACATGTATAAGACTGCGTTTAGGACTTGTTATGGTCATTACGAGTTCTGAGTATTCCAGCCCTACCTAGATCGGTTCGTGGTGGTGTTTATAGACGATATCTTGGTGTATTCGAGAACTGAGGATGAACATGATGCACATCTCTGAATTGTTCTATAGATTTTAAGGGAGAAATAATTATACGCTAAGTTCAGCAAGTGTAAGTTCTGGTTGCGAGAATTGACATTTTTGGGTCATGTGGTATCTACCGAGGGGATTAGGGTAGATCTTCGAAAAATTGAAGCCGTACTAGACTGGAAACAACCCAGGACTTCTTCCATATAGTACTTCCTCCATAACAGAATCCCCACCCCATACAGTATGTCGTGTATGCAAAATGCCATGCACGGAATCAGTCATACAAATCACAGACAAATCAGTCATACAAATCATACACAAATCAGTCATTTAAATCACAAACAAATCAGTCATTTAGATCTCGAAAAAATCATTCATTTACATCATAGGCAAATCAATCATTTAACCCCGATGGGCAAAATAGTCATTTTACCCTATAGGGGCATTACGGTCATTTTACCCTACAAGGGCGTTACGGTCATTTTACCCTATAGGGGTATTACGGTCATTTTACCCTATAGGGGCATTACGGTTATTTTACCCATTGAGGGTATTTCAGTCATTTTACCCTTTCGGGGTATTTGGGTAATTTTACCCTTCGAAGGTATTTCGGTAATTTTACCCTTTGAGGGTATTTTGATAATTTTACCCTCGAGGGTATTTCAATAATTTTACAACCTTTTCGAGGGCCTACAGTCGTCTCAAGTGACACAGATAACCTAAATGGTCATAACGGTGCAAATAGGCCCAAAGCCCATATTCGGCCCAAGTGGGCCCACACGCTCATGTGACCCAATTCGCCCAAATTCAGTCACAACTATGCGAAATACATAGCCCGGTCTAGTATTTGCCACCAATCGTGGATTTTATTCGTGTGGGGCCCACAAGCCCATTGAGCCCACACGACCCATCCTGACCCACATGGCCTATTACGACCTAAGACCATGAAAATGCTCATCGAGGCCCCCACAGTTTAATGCCCATGATTCACAGGTTCGGCTTTCCACATGAGCGATCGCACGCTCGTGTGGTCCTAAATGTCATACTTCAACTTTTGTCGTTCTACAGTTACAGTGGGGAGTTTACACACCTGATGCGATTTTTGCAGATTCCCTTCGATTCGAACACTCTTATTCCGCAAATCAATGATCATCGCACCCTTGGTTCCCTGGCAATGTGCCAATCAACGTCGACCACCACCAATAAGGAATGGAAGCAATGCAGGTTGGAGAAAGCGACGAATACCTTGAAAGCCTCACTGTTCTCCCCCCCATTTAGAGCAAGGAATAAATTGGATGGATATATATAACTCTCCACAACAACAACCTCCCCAAATCCAAATATTCTCTCCTCAAATCTCTCCCCTTATCCCTCCACTGATTTCTCCTCAACTCCCTCTATGACTAGTTCAAACTTCCTTCGGCAGTATTTCACTCCAACTCTGCCTCTTGCACAGCTCAAGCAGCAAAATAAATACCCCATTGCGCAACCCAGGACTTGAACCTTAGACCTCACAGTACACAACACACCATCTTCACACTAGGCCACAGGCTCTTTTTGTGTCACATTTTGTCTTCAATTAACTAAAAGGTCTAAAGGCCAAAGTCCAGGTTCCTTTAAAAGAAAAACCAAAATAAATTGCAAGAGCCAAGACTTGAACCTAGACTTCCTTGCAACCTTAATGACACCACAACCACTAGACCAAAGCATCCAGGGTTTTATCCACTTAAAACCAAAATTTTGGCTAAAGCCCAGGTTTGAACCTAGGACTTTTCCAACTCCTCTCAGGACCCTTAACCACTACAGCAGACATACTTTTGTACACAATTTCCAAACTGTTCCCTTGCTCAAGGCCCAATACTTCTAGGCCCAAATTCTAGGGCGTTACAATAGTTGATATTCAAGGTATAAGCCCTTCTTTTTGCATACATAAAATCATTTTAGAAGAATGTGAAAGAGCTGGAATTGATGGGAAAAGGAGGCTCAATCCTATTAGGAAATAAGTTGTGAGAAAGGAAGTGATCAAATGGTTAGATGCAGGAATCATCTATCCTATTTCAGATAGTTCATGGGTAAGTCCGGTGTAGTGTGTGTCGAAGAAAGGTGGAATCACGATTGTTGAAAATGAGCGTAACAGGTTAATTCCAACAAGAACTGTTACCGGTTGGAGAATTTGTATTGATTTCAGAAAGTTGAACAAAGCCACTTGGAAGGACCATTTTTCATTGCCTTTTATGGATCAGATGTTAGATCGATTGGCAGGTACTAAATTCTATTGGTTTTTAGATGGATATTCGGCATATAACCAAATAGTTGTAGCCCTGAAGGACCAACATAAAACAACCTTTACTTGTCCATACGGTACGTTTGCTTTTAGGCGAATGCCTTTTGGTTTATGCAATGCACTTGCAACCTTTCAACGATGCATGATGGCAATATTTACTGATATGGTTGAAAATTTTGTTTAGGTTTTCATGGATGATTTTTCTGTTTTTGGTAATAGTTATGATATCTGTTTGCGTAATTTGGCTAAGGTACTGAAGAGATGCGAAGAGACGACTCTTGTCCTTAATTAGGAAAAATGTCATTTTATGGTCAAAGAAGAGATTGTCATAGGTCATAAGATCTCAAAGAAAGGAATTGAAGTCGATAAAACAAAGGTGGATGTAATTGAAAGATTACTGGCCCCAATGAATGTGAAAGGATTCAGAAGTTTCTTAGGCCATGTTGGTTTTTATTGAAGGTTTATTAAAGATTTCTCGAAAATTTCTAAATCGTTGTGTTTGTTGATAGAGAAAGATACAGTGTTTGATTTCAATAAAGCATGTTTGGAAGCTTTTGAAGAGCTAAAGAAGCAGTTAATCTCAGCCCTTATAATCATTACACCTGATTGGAACTCACCTTTTGAGTTGATGTGCGATGCAAGTGACTATGCTGATGGAGCTGTGATGGGTCAAAGAAGAAATAAAGTGTTTCACCTTATTTACTATGTAAGTAGAACTTTGACGGGAGCCCAACGAAATTATATGGTAACCAAAAAAGAACTCTTCGCTATAGTTTTTGCTTTTCACAAATTGCGATCATATCTTATAGGTACCAAAGTTACAGTATTTACTGACCATGCGGCCATTAAATATTTGCTCATGAAGTAAGATGCAAAACCAAGGCTAAATCGTTGGATACTTTTACTCCAAGAATTTGACCTTGAGATCCAAGATAGAAAAGGTGTTGAAAATCAAATAGTTGATCATCTGTCGAGGTTGGAGCAAGATGAGGTAACTCAGTCATGTGTTCCTATCAACGAGAATTTTCTAGATGAACACTTATTTGAGGTAAATCGAATTCATGAAATACCCAAGTTTGCTGATTTTGCCAATTATCTTGCATGTGGAATAATTCCTCAAAAAATTCCTTCATGATAGTCGATATTATCTTTGGGAGGATTCATTTTTGTTTAAATAATGCGCAGATAATATAATTCGAATATGTGTAGCTGAAAGCGAGATTTCTAAGATCTTGCATCATTGCCATTCATCTCCAAGTGGGGGACACTTTGGTGGTTCACGTACTGTAGCAAAGATTTTGCAAGCAGGTTTCTTTTGGCCTACACTTTAAAGAAACTTATGCTTATGTGAAGAACTGTGATAAATGCCAAAGGATTGGAAATATATCAAGGAGGAATAAGATGCCCTTGACAAACATTTTGGAGATTGAATTGCTCAACGTATGTATTGGAACGCCGGCACCCCTACGGCGCAGCAGAAAAATATAACACCCGGCGATCCTAACAATGGATCCATGTGTGAGGTACGAATTGGGGTGAAAAAGGATTTCAAAATTACTGAATGGTGATTCTGAGTAGACAGCGACGCCTCGGCAATGAGTAATATGATCTACATCGAACCAAGCTACAATCTTTAATGACTCTGACCTCTACGTAATCCACCCAGTTGACTATGAACGGAAGGAATCCCCAAACAATTTTGGAGAAGACTTTGCTTTGACGGTTGCTAGACTCACCAAGCAAAGAAAAGCGAGATTTTATATCTTATTATTTTTTTAGGGTTTTTCAAAATTAAATAAATATAATAATGTTTAAAAAACTGAAAATTATAATTACATTAATTATAATAAAGATTTCAGTACACTATATTTATTTATATACGAACCAAAATCATATTCTCATTATGTGTACAACAACCTTGTACATATAATGTGTTCGATATTTGATTACCCAATTAAATTAATTCTATAATTAATTTAATTCATGTGACAACCAAACACAATACCAATTATGTTTTATTATGTTCATTCCAACTATAGGGTGTGACCCTGTAGGTTCTTGTAACGTTAGCAGTAATGTTAGAACGATTCCAATGTTACAAACAATGAGTGGCACCTAGCAATGCATCATTGCTACCTAAATCATAAGAAGTCATGATTCAACATAACCTTTTTATGATTAATCTTTTCATGCACTAATCCTTAAGTCCTTTATCTCTGGATTGAACACAAGTCATGGTATAGTCACACTTGTATAGTCCATTCCATGTTCCTTAATATCTTAAGTAGACTATGATATACAAATAAGTATGACATCTCATATCAGCTTATTTGAGCATGGCCATGCATTTCTAGTCTCGCTCAATCAAGTGGCCTAAGATATTACTCCCATTATGTAGGAGGGACTTATCCTGTATCGATCAACCATATCCCTCTACATAGATTGTGGTATATCTAACATCAGCCTTTATAGAACAACCAGTTGCGGTGTACGTTTGACTGTATCAAAATATACAACTCACGATGTTGGGATTATGATGATGTCAAGTCTGAGGATCATATACATATTAATCACTATGAGTAATGTCGTGACAATTACATAATAATCCAAGAAACATACTCATAACGGGTCAGTCCAATATGTTGTTCTCTAACACACATATTCATGCATCGATTCTAACAGTCCATGTCAATGACAACTCTTTATCATCAATCAACTACATGTTAGTCTTAATGTGTTATCGTTGTCCTATCCAACAATAATACTTGACTAAGGACCTTTTAAGAATAATCATATTATACTCAGGATATTATTATAAAACAGTTTATTTATACACACAGAAAAGAAACTGAAATAATAATGGTAACGCCTTATATTAATAAACATTATAAATCAAGTATGTTATTATAACCATCTCATGATTGATCTTTGGGCATACTCTAACAGTATAGGGCATTGAGTTCTTAGGCCCGTTCCTTTCTTCGTATGAGAACAAATACATCTTAGTTGTTGTGGACTATGTATCCAAGTGGGTTGAAGCTGAAGCATACCCTACAAATGATGATAAGGTAGTCACGCGATTTCTACATAAGCATGTGTTTACACGATTTGGGACACCAAGAGATATTATTATTGATGAAGGTTCTCACTTTGTGAAAAAATGGCTTAAGTGATTGCTTGACAAATATGATTTGAAGCACAAGATTGCTACTGCCTATCATCCTCAGTCTAATGGGCAAGTTGAAAGAGTGAATCATGAAATCAAAGGTATCCTTGAAAAGGTAGTACGCCCTAGCAGAAAAAATTGGTCTCGAAGGCTTGATGATGCATTATGGGCCTATCTAACAACATTTAAGAATTTATTAGGAATGAATCCTTATTGGTTAGTATTTGGAAAGGCATGTCATTTGCCATTAGAGTTGGAGAATAATGCTCACTAGGTTTTGAAGCAGTTGAACTTTGATCTTAAGCTAGCCGGTGAGAGAAGGATGTTACAACTTGATGAGTTGGAAGAGCTGAGGTTGTTATCCTATGAGAATGCAAAAATGTGTAAAGAAAGATCAAAGAGATGGCATGATAGTCATATACACCTCACTAGTTTAAAGAAGGTCAGAAGTTTTTATTGTTTAATTCAAGGTTGAAGTTATTTCCTGCGAAGCTTAAATCCCAATGGAAAGGACCTTATACCATCTACCGAGTTTATCCTTATGGAGCTATTGAATTATGCGACAATTATGGAGGTACGTTTAAAGTTAATGGTCAATGTTTCAAACATTATTAGGATGGTGAAGTTGAGTGAATTGAATCCTCGCTCAAATTAGCAGACCTTTAATTTTTCATGAACTCATTTTGTAAATAAATAACTAATTAGAAGTTATTTTCTTAACTTATTACATTTAGTTAATTCTTTCTAAGGAGATTGGAACTTAAGCGGGACCGCTCTGACCCTTCCAACCTTTCCTGAGAATTAATTTAATGTAATTTGTTAAGAAGAAATTTTCTAATTAAGACTTAATTTTTTTTTAATTTCATTTATTCTATTTAAATTTTAAATTTTTATGTTAATAAAGAGGGTTAATTTTGGCCCAAGCACTAATCAATTTTTTTAGTAAGATATAGTCTGAGTTTGAGGCCCAAGAAAGCAAAAAGGAGGGAAAAATCCATGCCTTACCGTCATACCTATTGCTTGCCGCCCAAGTAACTCTAATGTAGAAACTTTGTCGAATTTTTGGGAAAAGATACCATGTCTCACAAAAGAACCAAATCTTTAAAGACTGCTTCTGAAAACCTAATTTTGATTGATGAAGAAGTGAAAGAGAGATTTGATTCAATCTTCAAGCATCAACCTATGGTGCCGAAAAAGGTTTTGACTTGAAGAGTAATGATTTGATGGTTGTTCCTATACCGATTAGAAAGAAAATCAATGTTATCAAGTGGAAATGATTTTGTGATGCTCGTTCACTTCTCGATGATGAACTAGTTTGAGAATTCTATGCTAGTTTGACTCCGCAAGAAGCTACTGAAGTCATCGTTCAAAAGAAAAAGATACCTCTTACTTTTAATTCCATCAATAATTTGTTTAGTTTACCTGATGTTGAAGAAGATGCGTACTACCCAATGATGAACAATATCAATTGGGATTTTCTTCAACAAGTGCTTGATGTTGTGACAAATCTGGGATCCCAATGGATTATAAGAAAGTATGGGAGCCATTCTTGTCAAAGAGAATACTTAAAACAAGTAGCAAATGTATGGTTTTATTTTGTTCGCTACAGTTTTATACCTATCACACATAGTTCTACCATCTCGATGGAACGGATGCTTTTGTTATATGCAATTTTGACAGAAAAGTCCATTAATGTTGCGAAAATTATCCTCAAGGAGATTCACGATTGTGCTAAAAAGTACGCAGGAAGTGCTTACTTTCCATCATTAATCTCTTCACTTTGTTTAAAGGCCTATGTTAAAACACAAGCAAATCTAAAGGGGCGATATGTTCAAGGATGTATTACAAATTATGATCTTGAAAGATTAGTAGAGAGGGTGCATGAGCTGAATCAAGGCGAGCAGGAAGAGCCAACTGAGCCGGATACAGAGGAGTAAACAGATGGAACTGAAACTGGAGCTAATTCAGTCACAGACACTGAAGAGGAAGAATCTGACAAGGAACCAGGCATTCTTAAACCAAGGGTTGAGCGAGAAGAAGAACCAGTCAAGCTAAGTGTTGAACCTGAATATACAACTATCAAGCTGACTTCTACAAGTACTTCAAGGAAATCGGAGTTGTTAGTGTTGATGGATATGTGCAAGTTCATGCACAATCAACAACAAACTTACTGGAAGTATGAAAAAAATTAAAGATGACTCAATTCAAAATATTTTTAAGAATATCTCTAATACTTTTGTTCCTGAGTTCCTAGATGCTATCTTTGAGACATGGACAAAAGATACTGACGATGCAAGTGGAGATAGAGCTAAATAAGACAATGGGAATAAGTTAGAAAAATAAAAGGTTGGGTTCTTGTCCTGTTATTTATTTAATTAATTTTAGGTCTTTATGAATTTATTTCTTCCGTAATTAGGATTTAATTTCTACAGAATAAAACATAGCAAGCATGAACAAACTTAGCACTTATTTAGAAAGAATAAGACTAAGTGATGTGGAAATGGGAATGAACATGTCTAGGATTGGGTTATTAGGGAAGACTTGGTACTTAAGCAGTCTTAATGACTCACCTCTTTTTCTTTACAACCCTACCTGGTTTTCAGTTTTCATTCATTACTTTGTTCTTGCAATGAGAACATTGCTTCTTTTTAAAGGGGGTAAGGCAAATAAATTGCTCAAACTTTTAAATTTTTGAAGTATGTTTTAATCAAATCTTTCGTAAGTATGTTTTAATAAATGAATGTTTGGAGATATTCTTATTACTGAGATAGTTTTTATGCAAGTATGAATGATGATTTTATCTAAGTGAAAGTATGTTATCATGAAGAATGAAATGCTTGTATGATCTTAGCCTTAGGAATGTTTGCCATGAAAACGTAGTTCTTTTGAGATTAAACATGCATGAAGGTTTATATCTTTAGAACTGACTTAGTAACTTTCTTAAGGTGAAATCCTAAGGGACATAAAAATCTTAAATGATATAGACACTATTTTTTTGGGTCGTTTGAGCCTTTTCAAGGCAACCCTATGATATTAGACCCTTGAAACTGTAATTTTGAGCTTAAAGGCCTGTTTTTTTTTTTTTTTTGCAATGAGCCTACATTATAAGCCAATTAACTTTTTTTTAAACTATCCTAAATTTGTGCACCTATCTTAACTAAAGTTGTCTTGGGAATCAATATTTGAGGAAATTTTCATAAAGATGTATGTGCTCATGCTTGAAAAAAAAAGAGCGAAGATAAGTTCGCTCAGTCTCCAAAAAGGAAAAATGTATGAACTTGAGTTCAAAATAAGTTTGGGGGTGTTCCAAAGGTTCACTTAAAGAAAAATGTTGTATTACGAGAAAACTAAGACAAAGATAAAGGTTAAGATTTCTAAATCGAAATGTCCTATCTGTTAAAATCCCTACCTTTAAAGGAGCCCCATTACAACCTTATAAAAGGCCTATTGATTTGATGATTATGTCACCTACATTAGTGGAGAGGAAGTCCTAAGTTCAACATATGAACATCATAAATAAGCCTTGTGATTGTTGGCTTGATTGATAGGAAATTATGTTGAATGAAGAATGTGATCTATGGTCGTGACATACATGCAAACTATGATTCGTGTTGGCATATTTTGAAGCTTAGTATAATCTTAAGGAATGTTTGTATATGAATTACTTGTTAATAAAGAAGATCGATAAGTATGAAGTTATTAATGCATGATTATGGGACAAAGATTGATGTTGTTTACACAATTAGCAATTTTGCCTTAGCAAGATCTTTTGCTGTGTATAAACATTACTTGGGGCAAGCAATGATTTAAGTTTGGGGGTGTGTAAACGGAAATATATATAGGATTTTTCCTAAGTAATTTATCACCTTTTTACTTAAATACGTTGTTAAAACTAAGTAATTTTTTAATAAATTAATGAAATATGTGAAAATATGAAATTAGGACATAGAAATTATTAAAATGTGATTTTATGCTTTATTATATAGTTTTCATGCAATAAATGGCTTATTTTATATTAATTTGAATATATTATATTTTTTTAGACATAAAGTGGGTCATGCATGATTAAATTAAATAATAAAATATAAAATTATATTTAATAATTCATTTTAAAATATTTCATTAATAATTTGGGTTTTAATTAATTAATTAAATTAGATAAATTTAATTTTTTGTTCCTCTAACTTGTTGATTTATTTTGGACAGGTCTGACAACTTTGCTAGATTACAAAATTGTCCAAATTGGAGACCAAGTCAACCCAAAAATCGACTACACATGGCTATCCATAAACCACTTTTTGGTTTAATTACACAAGGTCCTTGAAGAGTCGAAGAAATTAGAGATTTACCTGAAGATTTGCACTTGACCGAGTCTCAGTCCTGAGTTGTTGTGGCACTCAAATTGACCAAAACTCAAGGAAAAATTAGCTCAACTAACTAAAATTATGGCCGGCCACCCATGTATGATGCTTCAAAAGATGGAAACTCCTATTTTTAGCAAACTATCTCTCTCTCTCTACACCTATAAATAAGTCCCTCTCATTCCTTCGTTCATCATCCCTCAAGCATCCATCAAGCATCATTCTCTCTTTTTCTCTTAGCCTTTTCCATTCCCACGCCTAGCATCATCTCTTCATAGAGAATTTAGCAATTAAGCCTCTTAAAGAACCCTTGGTCGGCTGATGTGATCTGGCCCGGGAGAGTCGAGTCGATTCACGTGTTTGCATCGATCGTCGATGAGGAGAATGTTCGGGAGTTGAAATCGCAAGTTTGGCGATGATATACGGAAGCTAAAAAAGTGGTTTTATGAATGAACGGAGGGTTTAGAAATATGTAGGTTTGGTTTAATAATAAAGAAATAATGGATTGATAAGTCTGATAGGTGGTGGATGTGGAAAAATGATCTTAAGGATAAGAAAGAACCAACACTATTTCAAATTGCTGACCTGAGACTTATATGTCACATAAGGTGGACCTTGACCCACTAACTAGGAAGTTAGGAACCAAAGGTATATTTTGGAGAACGCGGCACTCAGTGATGAGTGATAAGTTCAAAGGAACAAGTCGGGAAGATGCCACTAGCAATGCTAGATAAGTCGAACAAGACTTATACGAAATAGGAGAGGAGGTAAACTCACTCGTGAACAAAATGTTCATAAAATTTTATCAAAGTTCCAAAAGTAAAAAGTCCCTTCAAAAGGCTGATTACACACATATTTATAAGGCTAGAAAAAGGCTAGCTGAATGGTCACAAGTATTTATCTTAAAAGCTGAAATAAGCTCAAGTCTTTTGGAATTCTTGAACCAAATAACTCCACCATTTAATTCACTTCAATTCAATTGCATAATTGACCTTGAATGCTTGAAAAGTGACTCTTGAAATGTCCTTTGGTTTGCTGAATAGTCACTAGCACCTTAATAGTTTTTTGAATGCTTGGATTAATTCTTTTGAAGCAGCAAAAATGGTAGGTAGTTTAAAAGCTTGCTGCCGAATTTAAAGAAGCAATAATCCACTCTTTAAACTATTTTAAATGATGTGTTAAACCTCCTTTGTAACAACCCCTTTACTTTGTAATTGAAAATGACTTGAACAGCCACTTTATTTAATTTATAATAGCCTTGAATTGTAACGGTTATGACTTGAAAAGACTCCTGCAATAAACAAATTAAAATGAGCTTATTAAAAACATGTAAACACTTATTAAACATAACACACATTAATACTTAACTTAAGTAAATGAACTAAAACATATGCATTAATTATTCCAGCAACTAGTTAATTAAAGAAGCATAATTAAATGAACTTCACTCATGCATCAATAAATAATCCTAGGAACTAGATTAATTAAAAAGCATCTATTAAATGAAGTTCAATAATAACTCAATTATTAAAACTAAGATGAGTTGAATTAATGACCAACAACTCATTTATTAATCTAAGATGAGTTATTAACTAAGATGAACTCAAACTAAGATGAGTAATTTATTCAAACAACTTAATTAAAAATAAAGTCCAACAACTCAATTTATTAACAAAATGAAATTAAACATCTCATTTTACACTTGGGCCCCTCGAGTTTAGGCCAATCCCGATGTCATCGAGATGTTTCGAAACATGATGCGACTAGGTTCGCATCATCGGCCACCTTGGAGAGCCATCAACAAAGGAGCAAAACAAAGGAATGAAGGACTTTCGTCAGTCAGAGTCTTGGGTGACAGCCACTCTGAATTGGGTTTAATCTTTCTTTTCTTTAACTTAATATAAAAAAGTTTGCTATGTGTTCTTTGTTCTTGTTTACAACAATGTTAGCTTAATTTTATTTAAGCTATGATGATTGCTTTGATAAATAATATTTATTTGATTCATGCTTATAATGTTTATGCCTCAATCAATCATGTTTTTAATTAAAATCAAGTTTGTATTTCATTCATACATGATTGAAATGCACCTGAATTAGCTGAGCGATCCTAACCAAATGACAGCTAATGGATGCATAATTGAAATGTGCATGCTCAATTTATATCCTAACATGATTAAATTGTTGGTTGCATAACAACTCTAACCAAGCTCTGTTATCTGCATAGTTTTTAGATTTGTGTGATTAAATTGTTTCAAACCTAACACGTCCCTGTTACTACACGAATGCTAAGAAACCCTTAGTAAATAAGGATCAGTAAAATGCGTATTTACTAAGTAAAGGATTCTGAAATGACCTAATATGGTTTCCAAACTCATGAAAGATTGAGTTGCCATGGAATGTTTTTCCTAATGTTATTAAGCATGTTGATAATAAATTTAGTTTAATTAAAGTAATTTTCCTAGTTATTTATGTTATAATTGTTGCAAATTGTGTTTAATTTTACTAAAATCTATTTCAATCATATAGTTTGCATACATAGGATAATTGACATTAGGGATCATTGCATTTAGTTTAATATATTTTAATCACCACTTCTCAACTATATTATGTTTTTAATTACCAAAATTTTAATAAAATTTTACAAATTAAGTGACTTAGCACAAATACAATCCCTGTGGAGACGATAACTCGATACTTACTTATTACTTGATAACGACTGTGTACACTTGCACAAACCTAAGCATTACAGCCTCTGCCGAACCGTCGCACCTCATCGTCCCCCTTTTTTCTCTGTCAGTCCTTCTTTCTTGGCCTTCCATCGAGCTATGGCCCTCGCCACAAACCGACCTCTACCCTCGTCAACCTCCATCACAACCACACCCACGAGAACCAACCCCCTTTTCTCTCCCTCGCCCGAGTTTTCTCCCTTCTGACGCCCTTATCCACTATCGAGTAGCCCACAAGCATGAACCACGCCTGCACCCCTACCATTGCGCCAACTAGCCTTTCTTTCTCGCCATTCCCGTCACCCCTGTACCTATGATCACCGCCACCATAAGTTTCCCCATTTACTTTATTTTATTTTTATTATTTTATTCTATTTTATTTTCTCTTATTTTAATAATTTTTAGTTCTCATTTCTTATTTATTTTTATTTATTTAGTGTTTTTTTATTGTTTGGCATTGTGTTTATTTTATTTCTGGAGATTACTATTATTTTATTATTTTTATTTTTATTTGTATTTTCTTTTACTATTACATTTGGTGTTATTATTATTTTGTTTATTTTTTTTAGCCTTAGGATTATTGCTTTTTATTTTCGCTTTCATTTGGTAACTTGTCTTATTATGCTGTTTTTATTTTTGTTGATTTCTATTTTTCAATCATTCTTTTTATGATTATTAGTTAGTTTTTTTTTGGTTATGCTTATAAGTCATTTTGATATTTGTGAAATTATTTTAGGATTTGATAATTCCTTTTTCTTATTATGATATAGTTTTCTTTTCTACTATTCTTATTCTTATTATTATATTGGATTCAACTATATTATTTTTAGTTGAGTGTTCGAGTATATAATCTTTTATTTTAGTTGAATTCGAGTTTCATTTTGTGCGTATTTAAATTGCTCCATTTTGTCGATTTGTACTATTGCTTTAAATACTAAAATTGTTATTTGGTTGTTTTTCTTACAGGGACACCATGATGAACACTCGCAGCAAGTCTAAGGTCGCCGTTCCCGCTTTGAAAAAGCAAAAGACTTCGGGCGTAACATCTCTTTTGGCCCTTCCCCCGAGGCCTGCCACCCCTATTTTTGATTTTTAGCGGGTCCCCAGTAGGACTTATATCAGCTGCTTCGACTGGGACCACTCGGTTTAGGCCGCTATATTGATTGGGCCGCTTTGGAGCAAGTCCAATTTGTTGATTATGTGCGCACCATCATTGCCACAGCCCCGTGGGACCGGTTCTTCTCTATTATCGAGCCCACCTACATGGAGCTAACATTGGACTTCTGTTCTACATTTACTCTACAGAAGGTGATAACGACTCATGACGAGCCAGGCACCATCACTTTCAGACTCGGTTGCCTGATGTGACATATGAGTGTCCCTACAGGGAATATCGACCATGACCCATATGAGGATGATCAAGCGACTTTGTGGAGTGGATCCTCCTCAGTACCGATTATTTCATTCTAACCCTCAAAATGAACCTAAGGACTTCATTAAGGATGTCTTTTTCCATCATGAGGATCCACCTCATCATCTACGTTTGAGTCACTATCTTGTTTCTTTTACTGCTACATTAGAGTACCTCTCCGAGCGGTTCATTTGCTTCGAGCAGTAGATCTTTCAACACCTCCATACCTCTTCTTCGGCACCGGCGACTCACACTATTGGTGCCTCTGACGATGAGGATCATTGATTTTATTTGTTTTGTTTTTAATTTTAATTTTCTTTTGTTTGTTTATGTTTATTTCTATTTTTAGTTGTTTTGTTTTATTTTTATTTCCTTTTACTTCTTTTAATTACTATCTTTTGAACTATATTTTTTTGGTTGTTTCTAATCGAGTTATAACCCCTTAATATTCTTTCTTATTTGTGTTCATTTTCTTATTAGTTTACTCGGAATCATGCACTACATTTAGATTTGCCTACATTTCACTTTTCACCATTTTGGAAAATTCATCTAATATTCAGGGCGATTTCAGTTGTCTCCCTCTCTTATGATATTCTATTTATAGTGTGATTATATTTGTTTGTACATTGAGGACAACATACATCTTAAGTGTAGGGAGGTCATTTATATTATTATTAGACCATCCCTGAATTATTTATTGTATTTAGGTAATTTTCTCATACTTCTATTAGAATGAATTTTTTTCAATTTGAAATTTTTGTTGATGTGTTTTGGATTGATTTGTAGATATTTGTGCATTGGTTGATTTAAAGTTTAAGACATTAAAGAATCAAGCATGATAAGTTTATTTTTAGAATTAAAAATTTTAAGTTGTTTCCATGAATTTAGGTATTTTCTTGAAGTTTTAAATTTGCAATTTTGACATCAAAAACCATGAATTTTTGTGAGATTTTGAGCCATTATAGCATACATTTATCTTACTCATTTTATTATTGATTATGAGTGTGTCAATTTGATTTTTTAGAATTTGCTTTGATTATACATGTTGAGACCACACCTTTGATTTGATATACTGAGATGATAAAGGCACTTAGGTTTTAACGCAGTTATCCCATAAAAAGCCTACCTTTGTACTTAACCCTTAGTGAACTCTGCTAACCCTAACACACGGTTTCTTGATTTTCCCATTAATGGTAACCCATAATTCAATTTTTCATTTAAACTTTTTCTCGTTTTATTGACTCCCTTTCTGTTGAGATTTGATTTGGTTAGTTGCCTAACTATACTCTTTTGTTTGATTCGCTAAATTATTTTTTATTGTTCTAAAAAAAAGATCTAAATATATATATCAAAAAAAATATATTGATTATTAATTAGTCTTATTGATTGAGCTTGAACAATTAAATTCATATTTTGAGAAGAAGCTCATTTTATTATTCTTGAATAGTTCTTAATTCAGCATTTGTTTATTTTTCTAATTTGGTAATTTATCAATTCAATTTCAATTTTAACCAACTTTTTTAGTCTTTCTCCACACCCTTAACCTAAGCTCCATTATAACCTCTTAAAGACGTTTTGATTTGTGTACCATATAATTTTATAGTGCTGGAGATTTGATTTTCATGCAAGCCTATGGTAATGACTTTTCTTCTTTGACTATTGAGTACTTATTCTTGAACCTTAAACACTTTGAGTGATTTGAGTGAATCTTTAGTGAGGATGTCGATTCTTGTCGATTTTTAATTAAAGGTAATTACTTAGATAAAGGGGAAATACCTATGTTTTCGTACTTTAAAAATCTTCGACTTAGATTGTTTGAATCTTCAATGCTCTTTTAGTTGAATTGCCAATGCATGATTATTTGTGAATTATTTTGAGACATTATTGATGAGAATTATAAGTTGAGAAAGAATAATGTCAATGAGAGTTGAGGATTTTTCTTTAAGACAAGCGAAAGCTTAAGTGTGGGGATATTTGATAAGCTATAAAAGAAACATATTTTAATCTCATTCCTAATACATTTTTGGATGATTAATTATGCAAATTAGTGAATTTAGTACTCCTAATCCTTAAAATTCATGTTTCTATACTTAGGAGAGCATTTGGGAGTGAAAGGAGAAAACAACAAGCCAAAATCAGACAAAAAGAGTTACTTTCAAGATCCGCACGGGCTGGCCACACGCCTATGTGCTAGCCCGTGTCGATTTCGCACTCTGCTTCTCAAATAAGCGGAAAAATCCAATTTTTAGGCTTTCTGAGCATTCTAACGACTATAAATACCAATTTGAAGAGTAAAAAAGGGGTGATCAGAGTAGATCGAAGAGAACACTCTAAGAACGCCATCAAAATAAACTCGAAAGCAGATCTCTATCAAGATTGAGGACCTCCTTTCAATTTCTTTCGAAGTTTTATTATGTTTTTTTTTATATTTCTTGTGGTTATTCTTACTTTGAGATGTTTTCATTAAGGATTATGAACTAAATTCTCTAGATACGTAGGAAGGATGAAACCTATGATGAATCATCTTATTTAATTTCTATTTTACACGATAAATACTTGATTCTTGTTCTCAATTATGTATGCTTATTTCTTATTTTAATATTTCTGGGATATTAATTCATGTTTTATGTGCTTATTTTAGTAGATCAAGAGTCCTTGTTTAAGAGTAGATCTAGAATAATAGAGTGGAGTTGCATGCAATCCTAGAAATAGGACCACATAAATCTACCTGATTAGAGTGAAATCTAATAGAGGAATCCATAGATCAAGTTAATGCGATGATAGCGGTTTTAATTAGAAGGAGATTTCAATTAATCAACCTAGAGTCACTTGTTCTTACTCTCGAAAGAGATATTAACATAATTTAGGGATTTCTATGAATCAAGACACAACTGAATTGTCGAAACCATTTTTTATAAACAAAAAATTTAGGTTGTCGACTTTAAAAAATGAAAATTGGGAGTCGCCACCAATCTTTTATTAAGGTGTGATTGGATCACCTAAAAAATGGCTTTGGTCTACGAGTTTTAGAAAAACGGATCCGAGAGTCAGTTACGTACGAGGAAGGATTAGCACCCTCGTAACACCCAAAATTGGTACCTAGTTAATTAATTAGTGTCTTAATGTCAAAAATTTGAAAATATAATCCTTAGCAAAACTTAAAACGTTACTTATTAAGACCATTATCATTTCGAAGAAAGAAAATGTCACACCCAATGCGTTAGGGCACAACATTCTAATTTCCTCAAAAATGAATTAGTCTAAAACTCGTGTAATAAAAATTTAAAAGAATATTCATTTTTTTAAGATTTAAGAAATCGCGGCCCAATACGTTAGGGCACAATTCCTCAAAATCTCAAACTTGAAATATTTCCTTTATTATTTTTTTTTTCAAAAAATCTGTCTCGAGAAATCAATACGTCACATCCAATACGTTAGGATACAACATATTAAACTCCCCAACAACAAGCTTTTTATTTTATATATTTTTTATTAATGAGCAACCCTTGATCGTTGGATTTAACGAAGAAAATCGGAACCCAATACGTTAGGGCTCAATTTCTTTGAAAATCCTAAATACGAGTGTTATCTCAATTTTGAAAATTTTAAAATCGAAAAAAAAAATGATGTGATGCTACATTAAATATAAAATGTAATAATAAATACAACAATGGCATAGAAATAAATGATATTAATGTACATAAACAACGACATGTAAAATATCAAATGAATATAAATGAAAACATAAATCAATAAGCAAATGAAGGAAATAAACAAAAAAAATATAAAGAGAAAAAGGTACAAAATATATATACATTTGAAATTATGAAGAATAAAAGACATAAAGATAATTTACTCATAAAATTTTGGGTTATAAAACTTATATATATAAATTACATAATGCATTTATGAAAACAAGGAAAATATAAATATATACATATAAAATATATTCATGCATTTACAAAAAAATGAAATATATAAGTATAATATAAAACGTGGAAAATATTTATAATAAGCTTTGAATGGAGTATAAATATATGTGTATATATTACAAAATGTATAAACATATAAAAATCATAGAATATGGGCAAACGTATAAATATTATGAAATATAAATGTGTATATATATGTATAAAAAACTATGAAAATAAAATAATAATAAAGTATGTATATAATATGTATATATATTAAAACGTTTAAAATATATATGTATATATATTAACATGCATATGCGCACATATATGTAGGTATAATAATAATATATAATAGAATAATAAAAATAATAATAACAAAATTAATAAAATAGACTAAAAACCTAAAATGAAAGATTAAGGATTAAATTGAAAATCAACATAACTTAAAAAAAATGAAGGGCCCAATTAAAAGGCGCGAATAACTCATAGGGCTCGAATGAGAAAATATCTCCATCCTTTGAAACGCGCCACTTTATTAGGGCTAAATAAAATAAATAAATAAAATTCGCAGTGGTATCACATTCTCCCTTTTTTAAAATCGTAAATAAGTAAAAAATAATCGAAAAAGAAAAAAAAAGAAAACAGTAAACCACCTTTAAAAAACTGCCAATCGTTCTCCCTTTTTTCTTGATTCCTTTCTTTTTTCAGCGATGAAGGGAGAGGCATCTATTTATAGCTGAGCCTCCCCAAATCCAACGGTACAGATCAATTACATCAACGGCTAAGATTAAAGGGTATCTACAAATTAAATCTTTAAGATTACAAAATCATATCTTCTAAGATTGTACATATCATATCTAAGATTGCATATCATATCTAAGATTGTATATCCTCGAAAATTATGCTTCCATATGTGAGCCTGGGCTAAAATTGGATATTACATGAATAAATCGTTTAATTCAGATTCATAATAAAACGTGAAGTCTAGGTGGATTCTTTCTTGGATATTGTTTATCTTATTGGTTAATATTCGATTATTTCCTCTATTCATTCTTTGTTGCGTTCTTAGATAAATTAGTTTAGTAATTTTAGATTAAAATACATCACCCTAATTTTTCGGCTAGATTATATGAAGACAGTAGTTACTAGTACTTTTAGTCCCCATGATTACAATATTCCCTACTCACCATAGCTATACTATCGTTTGATAGGTGCACTTACCTTCGTCGTATTTATAGTTAGTTTAGTGACCATCAAAAACCAAGTAAAGACGCAAAATTTGGGTCATTTCAGATGCTATTGGCAACATCATCATACTTTCAATGGTAGTACAACCCAACCTGTTCTAGAATTTACCAAAATTTGCAAAGAAATAATTTTGATATCCATTATTTCCTTTTATGCTTTTGGAGCATTATTTTTCTTGATTTATTTAGAAGTCTTTCCTTTTTTGAACATTCATCAGTTATTCCAATGTGAGCTTCTAATATTATTGAATAACGGTACCGATTTTCGATACTTTTCAACATATAATTGACTTAAAATGTACCATAATATCATGAATATTTGTTTCATTGTATGTCATATTTGATATAATATATATACGATCAATAACACAAGATTTATACTGCATACAAGAAACATATTTAACTACCTAATTCAAGACTAGTTTCATTTACTAACACGATAATCAATTGTTGAATGTCAAAATTGATCACTGAATTTAATTAGTTTTAGCATTTAAATTCTAGGGATTTTATTTGCCTATATATCTATATGAATTTCATCCAAGAATAACTTCATTCCAAACCATCTAAAAGGCTAGTAAAGGTTTCCTTTGTAACTTTTTTGCTTGTTTCTTTTGTTTTTTGATCTTTTTTGCAATGGCAAGCTCAAACAAGAATAGTAGAGGAAAGAAAAAATTAAGATTAAGATCATTGAAAAAGAGGATGATAGGCTCATCGCATTTTCAAAATGACACACAGGAATTTATAAGAAAATCTTTGTGCTCTCCACTTTATGTGGTGGGGAAATTCTTTTTATTATTTTCTCACCGGCTGGTAAACCTTGTTCGTTTGGTCATCCTTCTGTTGAATCTATCACAACACGCTTTTCAAACACAAGCCAACCATTTAATGAAACCACTGATGCTCTTATTGAAACTTATCGTAAGGCAAGAATCAATTTGCTTGTACAAGATTCCAATGAGGTCCAAGACCAATTAGATGCAATAAAAGAAAAAAAAGGCGATTTATTTGGCCTAACAATTACATGGAACAAAAATTCGTCATTGGTGGAAAATTCCCATTGATCAGCTTAACCTGAGGGAGCTTTACGAACAAGACAAATGTTTCATAGAGTTTATCAACTTGATATCTGTCACGACGGACAATGATGGTCACTAAACTAAAATACGAAAAAGGTTAGCATACCTATCGAACAATAGTATAGCTATGGTGAGTATAGGTATCGTATCCACGAGGACTAAAAGTATCAGTAATTACCATTTTGTTATTATTTTGTAGACAAAATGGAGTGATTGGTTTTAAAGCTAAAATTACTAAACTAATTTAACTAAGAACGCAATAGAGAATGAATAAGGAAATAATTGAATATTAACCAATGAAAGAAACATTACCCAAGAAAGAATCTACCTAGACTCCACCTTTTATTATAAATCTAAATTAAATGATTTATTCACTTGTGTCTTGATCTGTAGGAATCCCTAAATTATGTTAAATCTCTTTCGAGAGTAAGAACAACTGACTTTAGTTTTATTAATTGAAATCTCTTTCTAATTAAAACCCCTATCGTCACATTAACTCGATCTATGGATTCCCTTATTAGATTTGACTCTAATGCAGTAGATTTATGTCGTCTTATTTCTAAGATTGCATGCAAGTCCACTCAATTATGCTAGATCTACTCTTAAGTAGAGACTTTTCCTCCACTAAATTAAGCACATTAAACATGAATTAATATCCCGAAAATATTAAAACAATAAATAAGCATACATAATTGAGAACAAGATATAAGTATTTATCACATAAAAATAGAAATTAAATAAAAGGATTCATCATAGGTTTCATCCTCCCTAGGTATCTAGGGAGTTAGTTTGTAATCCTAAATGAAAACATTTAAAATTCAGAATAACCACAAGACATAAAGAAACTCATAAAAAATTCGAAATAAATTAAAAGGAGATCTTCGATCTTGATGGAGATCCGCTTCCCAGTTGATTCCAATGGTGTTCCTCGAGTGTTTTCTTCGATCTTCTCTGATGGCTCTCTTATGTTTTCTTCTAATTGGTATTTATAGACTTTAGAATTATTAGAAAGCCTAAAATTGTGTTTTTTTGTGTATTCGGAAAGTAGGGTGTGAAATTAACACGGACTGGTACATGGGCGTGTGTCCACCCCATGTGAAAATGCTCAGGCCTTGTGGCTCCTGAAAACAACTCTATTTTTCTAATTTTGGCTTATTTTTTGCTTCTTTCACTCTCAAATTCTCTCCTAAGTATAGAAGCATGAATTTAAAGGATTAGGAGCATCAGATTCACTAACTTGCATAATTAATCATCGAAAAATGCATTAAGAATGGGATTAAAATATGTTCTTTTTATAGCTTATCAAATATCCCCACACTTAAGTGTTTGCTTGTCCTCGAGCAAAATCCTCAACTCACTTTTAAGTTAATATTTCTCAACTTGTAATTCCCATCAATAATGCCTAGAAATATATCACAAATAATCATGCATTGGCAATTCAACTAAAAGGGCACTACAGTCTTAAAAAATCCAAGCTAACATTTTTAAGCACGAAAACATAGGTGTCTCCCCTTATTTAAGTAGTTACCTTTAATTTAAAATCAACAAGAATTGGCATCCTCACTAAAGATTCACTGAAGCACTCAATGTGTTAAGGCTCAATAATATCCACTCAATAGTCGAACAAGAAATGTCATTACCATAGGCTTGCATGAAAATCAAATCTCCACCACAATAAAATGATATGATACACAAATCAAAAGGACTTTAAGAGGTTATAATGGGGCTTAAGTTAAGTGTAATAGCCCGATTTTAAGCCTAGTCGGAACAGTGGTTTCGAGACCACAAATCTGATGAGGAAAAAATTATTTCTTATTATATTTTTATGGTCTACAATTTTACAGAAAGATTTCGTGAAAATTTCGTTCAAAAATTTCGACGTTTGAGCACTCAATTTAGTCAAAAGGGTTAAATTGTAAAAAGTGGAAAAGTTGAGTTCTAGAAGCTAGAGGTGTCAAATTGCTATGAAATTTTAAATTGGAGGTCCTTAAATGGTAATTAGACTATTGTTTATGTTATGGACAAAAATGGACATGAAATAGGTGAAATAGGTAAGTTAAGGGCATTTTGGTAATTTTGTAATTAAAACAAATTAAAAAGACAACATAAGGCCAAAATCATCATCTTCTCCATGAGTGCTGGCCGAATATCATGTGGACTCCATGGCTAGGGTTTGTTCATTCTTTCAAGCTTCATGGTAAGTCCGTTCTAGCCCTGTTTTTCTTATTCTTTATATTTTTAGAATCCCGGTAACTTGCTTAAGCTATTTCTACCATTAATTCGAGCTAGAAATTATGTTTGAAAAATTACCCATAGATGAAAAGTGTGAATTTTGACGTTTCATGATAGAATATGAAGCTTAGAATTATGTGAAACGATTTTTGCTAAATGATTTTTAGCGAAAACGAGTGAAACGATTTTATTGTTAAAAATTATTATTGTTCATAAGTGCACTTTAGAGCAAGAATTTGATGTTGATATAGAAGGAAAAATTGTTCAGCATGTCATAAAACATAATAGAAAGGAATAAAATTTAATTTCCGAGCCTAGGGGCAAAATCATAATTTTGTGAAACTTTAGGGGCAAAAATGTAATTTTGCCAAAATGTGATTTTTGGACTAGATTTAATAATATGAGTGTAAAATAAGTTAAATGTGTTATTATAAGTCAGAAAAGACAAGGGATTGACTTTGATTAGTTAAAAAGAAAAAATGAGAAAAAGTGAGAAATTTCGCGATTAAATATTCGGAATAAAAGGGGATACAGATGAAGTGACAGAAATGATCACATGTGTGACATGGAATGTGTGTAGGTCACTATGTGAAAGTGAAAGTGATGGTCACGTGTGTAGTACTATGTGTAGGCTACTACGTGTACCGGAATGAAAGGTCGCATGTGTAGTACTATGTGCAGGATACTATGCGTACCAGATAGCTTCGATCACGTGTGTAGTACTATGTGTAGGCTACTATGTGTATCATATATTAATGGTCACGTGTGTAGTACTATGTGAAGGCTACTACGTGTATCGAATGATAATAGTTAAATGAGTGGTACTATATGCAAACCACCAAATGTTCGCTATTATATCGACATGTTTAACGGGATATGAGAAAGTGCAAACCAATAAGAATATGTGATTGAAATGTGATGAGTTGCAAAAGAGTCCCTGGAGTGATGAAGTTTTGTACCATGCTTACAAAATAATTTGTTATAGTGTTATGTGAATGAGTGAATTTGAAACAGAATAGATTTGGACAATGACAGAGATGTTAGTTTGAAAAATCACCAAAAATTATAGGAATTGAGTTAGTGATTGAATGAGATATGGAATTAAATATTAATGAGTCTATTTTAACATAAAAGAAACAGAGCAAGAAAAAGAGTTATACATTTTGAGATATTTGAATTTTAGTGGGACAGGGTTGGATTGATTTTGGAATCCCTTGTTCTTACTTTGGAAAATAATTAAAATTTGTACAAAAATAATTATGAGCTATAATTTAAATTTTTAGAATTCTTAATGAGTCTATTTTTAAAGTAAACAAACAAAAATATCATCTGAAATCTGTACAATGAGATAATTCATTTTTAGTGAAGAGAGATTAGAGATGTTGAGTAGTGAAATAGGGGAACTTTAAAGAATAAAATTTACCAATTGGCCAAGTCAAAAATTCTGAAAATTTTATGGTAAGAATACATGTGAGTCTAATTTTGGGGAAAATTAACAAAACTTAATTTGGAGCTCTGTAGCTTTAGATAAAAATGATTTAGTAACTCTGACTCAAGTAGACAGCTTTGAATTTAAATATAAGTGAATAGTGAAATTATATATAATGCTAATTAAACATGTTTTATACGTAAAGGATGTGGAATGAAGAGGAGGAGGAGGATAATAAAATGTATGAATGAATTGTGTATAAATGGTCATATGCCCGATTATAATCGATAAATGTTAAATTGAATGGTAAATATGTATTGATACTAAAGGACTATTGCGATATTGAAAAATAATTGATCAAATGTTTAAGAAATTTAGTCTTGATATTTATATGTGTGAAAATAATGATATATGGATGATTATATCATTGAGGCTGCATTGATTAATTCAGTTTATGTGATAGAAATGTCAAGAACATTTGTCTTTGATATGTGATGATCATGTAATGCCATGAAAATTTGTTTATTTGTGTGGTTTAAAATGTATCTATATTTTGTTATATAACTTACTTTGTAATCTATTTGACAAATAGTTAAAATTAATTCGGTTACTATGTGAGGTGAATTATGATTTGTGAAGCATATCTATATTCGGTAATAATGGATAAAATATATTTATGTCATGGGTGAATGGCTAAACACTTGGGTTAGTATAAAGTGTATATTTAGTAAGGTTTGTTGGAAAAGAAATAACAGGTTTTGGTTTATATCGAATAGAGAAAATTTGTACTATCTTTGTGGCTAATTTTGTTAGCTTTGTGGGAGATGAATGGATAATGTATATATATGTGACAATTAGCTTACTAGATAGTGAGTAATTGATATATTGCATTAGTTAAAAAGGAAAATTTGACGATATGAGAATATGTAATGATACAGATAAATTCAGGTACTCAGGGCGAATTCAACAAGTAAGTGAAAATTTATAAATTCATACGACGAGGAAGTGAAATATTGTGAGTATATTTAGCCAAGAAAACCCTAATTAATGACTCTAGAATAAAAACTTGAAAGTTTTAATTTAGATGAAATTTGTACAACTTGGTTTACTACGGTTTAAAGTGTATATGTCCTAGTAATACCTCGTACCCTATTCTAGCATCGAATACGGGTAAGGGGTGTTACATTAAGGTATGGAAAAAGACAAAAAATGTTGGTTATAATCAATATCCAGTTGATAAATTACCAAACTAGAAAAATAAACAAATGCAAAACTAAAACCAAGTGCATAAATCAATAACTATTCAAGAACAAAAATGAGCTTCTTCTCAAAATATGAATTTACTGTTCAAGCTCAATCAACATAGAACTAAATAATAATAAATACTTTTTTTTCTTTTCAATCTTTCTTTTACAAGAATAATAAGAAATAATTCAGCAAAATCAACAAGAAGAGCATAGCTAGGCGTCTAACCAAATCAAATCTCGACAAAAAAAATGAGTCAATAAAACGAGAAAAAGTCTCAACAAAAAAATGAGTTATGGGTTAACATTAATGGGTAAATCAAGAAAAGGTGTGTTAGGCTCAATGCAATTCACTAAGGGTTAATTAAAAATGTAGGCTTTTTACGGGATAAGTGGGTTAAAACCTAAGTGCCTTTATCATCTTAGTATATCAAATCAAAGGTGTGGTCTCGAAGTGCATAATCGAAGCAAGTTCTAGAATAACAAATCCGGTTGACACTCATAACCAGTAATAAATTGAACATGAAAAATGTATACTCTAAAGGCTCAAAATCTCACAAAAAATCATGGTTTTGATGTGAAACTTACAAATCTCAAACTTTAAGATAAAACTTCAATTTAAAGAAACAACCTAAGATTTTAAAATTTTGAAAAATAACTTATCATGCTTGATTCCCTCATGTCTTAGAGTTTAAATCAACCAATACACAAATATCTACAAATTAATCCAAAACACATCAACAAAAATTCCAAATGGACAAAAATTCATTCTAATGGAAGTATAAGAAAATTACTTAAATATAAGATATAATTAAGTGATTTTCTAGTAATTATATAAGTAACCTCCCCACACTTAAGATGTACATTGTCCACAATAAAATCACAGTATAACTAGAATATCATAAGAGAGGGAGAAAACTGAAACTACCTTGAATATTGGATGAAATCGCCAGAATGGTGAAAAGCAGAATTGTAAGCAAATCTAAATGTAGTGCATGATTCCGAACAAATAAAAGAAGAAAATAAACACAAATAGTGAAGAATATTAAAAGGTTACAACTCGAATAACCATAAAAATAAAAATATAGTTCAAAAGATAATAAATGGAAAAAAAGTAAAATAAAAATAAAACAACTAAAAAAATATAAAAATAAACATAAAATTAAAATTAAAATTAAAATTAAAAATAAAAACAAATAAAATCAATGATCGTCATCGTCAAAGGCATCGATATCGTGAGTGGCCAGTGCTGAAGAGGATATATGGAGGTGCTGACAGATCTGCTACAAAGTCGCGTCAATACTGTCAAACCTCTGAATGCAGTGCTGCTCAAATCGAGTGAACCACTTGGAGAGGTTCGCTAAAGTGGCAGTAGAAGTAGCAGGATGGTGACTCTGATGTGGATGATGAGGTGGATCCTCATGATGGAAGGGGACATCATCATTGAAGTCCTCAAGCTCATCCTGAGGGCCAGAATGAGATAATTGATATTAAGGAGGATCAACTCCACAAAGTCACTTGATCATCCTCATATGGCTCATGCTCGATATTCCTTGCTAATACATCTGTCCTACTAGCGCAAGTGAGCAGGACTGCTCCAGTGTGTTGAGGAAACCAAAGTGTCGTGCGAGTCGAGTCACATAAGGGCCTAAATAGTTAGGACCCTTCCTACTGTGCTCTGTCGATGGCGAATGGCGAGAGTGATGAAAGAGTCAAAATAACAAATATGCTCCGTGGTCATACTCCATAGAAAATATGCGTCGGTTGTACCGACAACTCTGGCACTCTCTCCTACTAGTCAGTGTGTGAGCCAAGATGGCATGAATGTAATGCAAAAGCAGGAGGTAGAGCAATAAATTTAATAATAAAAATGGATAATGCAAAAGAAAAAGAACTCATACATACTGTAACAAAATAAGACTCAAAGTAAGAATAAAATTAAGAACAATAACATAAACCATAAGAAAGAATAAAATTAAGAACAATAACATAAACCATAAGACCAAGGTAGCATGCAAAATAAGAATAAAACAATAATCCTAAAAGTACTAACATAACAAATAAAAGAAAAAGAAAACTAAGAAGAGGAATAAGATAAATAAATGAATAAATAAATAGAAGAAAATAATAAATTAAATAAATAAAAATAAATTAAATAGGGAAAAAATCAACGGAGGGACGGGCGTGGGTTGGTGACAAGGATGCGGGGCTTCGACGAGAGGGAAGGGTGTATGAGGGGGTTGAAAGGTGGGTGACGAGGTTGGTGGACAGGGCTTTGGCTATCGAAGGGAAGAAATAGGGAAATGAAGAAAAGGGGATGAGTGAGGAGTCATGAGGGAGAAGGAAGGAGGGGACAGATGAGGTGGCTTTGGTGGTGCGGCGAGGGGAGGGAGAAAGGTGAATGGGAAAAGGTAGAGGTTTTGGTGGTTCAAAAGGTAAAGGGAAGGGGCGAGTATGGGTGGTCGATGGGGGGAAAGAGGAAAGAGAGAAGAGTGAGGGAGGTCGTGCGGTGGGGGTACGACGACGGTGATGGAAGAGGGACAGATGGCGGTGGCCAGATTGGTAGCGATTGTGGGTGAGTGGCGGCTAGGGGAAATGAGTTTAGGCTTGGGGAAAAAAAGGAATGTAATGAAAGGGGAAATTAGGATTTGAGGGTTAAAAGGGGGCACGGCTGTGTAAAGGCCTGTGCTGGACCACACGCCAGTGTGGGGCTTTTTCAGCCCGTGTGCGAGTTAAAAATTGAACCGAGTCTTCACACAGCCACAGACACAGCTGTGTTTCTGGGCTGTGTGGCACATTTGGGTGTGTTCCAGGTCGTGTGTGATTTCTTTCGCTTCTCCGACGCCTATGTACAAGGTCGTGCAGGGCACACGGTCTTACACACTCTCGTGTGGCCCGGCGATGTCTCTTACCCTTGTAACTCTTTGAATTGAATTAAAATTGAAAAATTAGATCCAAGACTCACACAGTCGTGTCTTTTAGGCCGTGTAACCATCAAATTTTTGAGAAACTAAGTAAGTCCCAGGACTCACACGACGAAGGACATGCCCGTGTGTCCAAGCCTTGTCTCCAGGTTGAGTAACTGTGTCAATTGCCCCCATACGCACATGGCCTCTGACACGCCCATGTGTCTAGGCCATATGGGTCACACGGCCCTGTCGCCAGGCTGTGTAACTCACTATCGATTACCCCATTTCATACACAGTCTGGGACATGTCCGTGTGTCCAAGCCGTGTGGGTCAAACAATATTTTTCTTATTTAATTTAATAGTAGCATGCAATGGAATTAAAAGAATTAGCAAAAGTTAAACACTCGGCCTCTCGAGAAGCGTTTATTTAGAGTCTAAGCTCGACTTACCTTGTGCACAATTATGGTGGTTCTCGGAGCCGAAGCTCCTCTCTATCATTTCTAAATTTGTCACCATTATAAAATTTAAGTCGATGTTCATTTTCCTTGAATGTGCAATATGCTGGATGTGTTACCTCTAATGTACCGTACGGGAAAACGGCTTGTACCTCGAATGGATCTGACTATCTTGATTTTAGCTTTCTGGGAAACAATTTGAGCTTTGAATTGTATAAAAGGACACTATCCCCAACTGTGAATTGTTTGGGTTGCTTCAAAATAGCGTCATGGCATCGCTTTTTTGCTTCTTTGTATAGTCTCGAGTTTTCATAAGCATTAACTTACCACTCGTCTAACTCATTTAGCTACAACAATCTCTTCTCACCTACAAGTTTAGGGTCGTAGTTTAGGAATTTTATTTCCTAGAATGCTTTGTGTTTGAGTTCAAACGGTAAATGACAACTCTTTCCATATACAGGTCTATAAGGAGATGCTCCTCTCAGTGTTTTGTACGCAGTCCTATAAGCCCATAAAGCATCATCTACTTTTAACGCCCAATCCTTTCTATTTGACTCTACAATTTTTTCTAAGATGCATTTGCATTTGATTTTTTTCTATGATGCACCTCATATTTCTTAAAGACCTTATCAAATTGAGCACTACAAAAATGTGTACCCCTATCACTAATAATTGTTCTAGGTGTTCCAAATCAAGAGAATAACTTCTTTAGAAATTGAACTACCACTCTAGCATCATCATTAGTAGGTAAAGCTTGAGCTTCTACCGATTTTGACATATAATCAACTGCTACTAGTATGTATTTATTACCAAAAGTGCTACGAAATGGTCCCATGAAATCAATGCATCAGACGTCAAAAATTTTTCGCCTATAAGTTTGAGGCATTTCATCATGTTTAAAATATTACCTGTTCTTTGGCATCAATCATAAGAGGCAACATACCTATTAGCGTCCTTAAACAGTGTGGGCCAATAAAAACTTGATTTAAGTGTTTTGTGTGCTGTCCTAATCCCACTATAATGTTCTCCTGTTGCTCCTGAGTGGTGGTGTTCCAAGATTTTATTCACTTCTTATTTTGTAACACACCTTCGAATTACTTGATCTGCACATACACAAAAGAGAAAAGGGTCCCCCCAAAAATAATTTTTCACATCAGGAAAGAGTCGCTTCTTTTGATGATGAGTCAACCCTTTTGGTAGGATGTTAGCAGCCAAGTAATTTGCGATATCCAAAAACCAAGGGACTTCAGAATCGGTTACAACAAATAGTCGTTCCTCAAGAAATGAGTCACATCTCTCGTTCTTTTCAAGCTCCTTGAGATGGGGATTCTCTAGTCTGGAAAGGTGATCTGCTGCTCCTTTCTTATATTGGATTTCCAAATCGAATTCCTACAATAATAAAATCCACCTTATAAGCCGAGGTTTTGCATTCGATTTAGTTACAAGATAGTGAAATGTAGAATGGTCAGTGTAAACAACAATTTTAGACAATATTAAATATGGTTTAAATTTATCGAATGCAAAAACCACAGCTAGCAATTCTTTTTTTGTAGTGGCATAATTTTCTTGTGCATCTATCAAAGTCTTGCTAGAATAATAAATTGGCTAAAAATGCTAGTCTCTTTGTTGTCCAAGAACTGCACCTACTGCAAAATCACTCGAATCATACATTAGTTCAAAGGGTAAACTCCAATCAGGTGCAACCACACTCGAGGCATTAATTAAGTTTTCCTTAAGAGTATAAAATGCTTTTAAGCATTCCTGACTAAAATCAAATGGCGCATCTTTTCCTAGAAAATTAGTTAAAGGCTTAGATATTTTAGAAGAATCTTTAATAAACCTTATATAGAACCCAGTATGTCCTAAAAAGCTTCGAATAGCCTTAGTTGAATTAGGAGGAGGTAGCTTTTTGATGGTTTCAATTTTCACTCTATCAACCTCAATCCCTTTGCTAGAAATTTTATGGCCCAACACGATCCCTTCTCGAACCATGAAGTGACATTTTTCTCAATTAAGCACAAGGTTTGTTTCCTCACATCTCATTAAAACTTCTTTTAAATTTTTAAGACAAAGATGAAAAGAATTACCAAATACCGAGAAGTCGTCCATAAATACCTCCATAATGTCTTCTACTAGTTCATCAAAGATGGCTAATATGCAACACTAAAAAGTTGTAGGAGCATTACATAATCCAAAAGGCATTTTTCGATAAGCAAACGTACCAAATAGACATGTAAATGTCATTTTTTCTTAATCCTCGGGAGCTATCGGATTTGAAAGTAGCTAGAAAGTTAATCTAGGAAGCAATAATACATGTGACTAGATAATATCTCCAACATTTGATCTATGAATGGTGGAGGAAAATGGTCTTTCTGTAATAGCCCATTTTAAGTTAAATCGGAAAAGTGGTTTCAGGACCACAAATCAGATGTGAAAATAATAAATTATTTTATTATTATTTTAATGTCTACAGCACGTTGTTATTATTGTATAAAAATTTCATCAAGAAATTTTACTGTTTGCATGCCTAATTCGATAAAATTGACTAAATCATAAAAATTGCAAAAGTAGAGTTCTAGTAGCTGAAGGTATCAAATGGCTATAGAACTTTAATGTAAGAGTCCTTATGTGGTAATTAGACCATTAATGAGGTTAGTGGATGTATATGGCTTGGTATTATTGAAATTTTTGTGCTAATTAAAGGTTATTTAAGTAAATTAATATTTAAAGTATAGTGAAATAATAAAACAAAGGCCATCATATTTGTTGTTCATCCTTAACTGATTTTAACCTAAGAAAAACACCATTGTTATCTCCTCAAGCATTCGGCCATATCTCGCCCTTGCATGTAAGTGTATTTTCATCCCTTTTTTTAATGTTTTCTATGTTTTTGGAGTCATAGCTTAATCTATCTAGCCTATGGACTAAATTAAAAAATGTTAAAAGATTACAGTTTTGCCATGATTGAATTCAAGTTATTTGTGATGTTTGATGGTAGAAAATGAATCTTTGTTGTTAGATAAACAACTTTTGTAAAATGATTTTAGTTGAAAATGTCAATTAGGGATTTATTTGTAAATTTTGTAAAATGTCTGGTGGAAATTGTGAAATAATGAAATGTATAAGTTTCAATCGATGCATAAGAAATTCGGCTAGGCTTGAGTAGAGATGAAATTGCATGAATTTTAATTTACGAGCTTAAGGACTAAGTTGTAAAGAAATCAAAACATTAGGGGAAAAAGTATAATTTTGAAAAATATGATTTTTGGATTGAATTGAATGGATTGAATTTGATTATTTAGATCAAGTTAAGCATTGCACAGATTTAGATTAAGGGAAAGAAAAAGTGTTGGACTAGTTGATCATATTTTGTCGTTTGCAATCGAGGTAAGTTCATATGTTAAATAGCATTTTAATGTTTGATTTAAATGCTATTATGTTATATTATGGTATCACGTATCGACAAAAAAATCCAAAAATGTTTCGAGGACTATCAAACCTATTTGAACCTTAGGAATATATAGGATACAAATGAAATGTCATTAGGGTTACCATGTTTGGGATGCTAATCCTGAACGTCCTAACGGTGGCTGAGTTCTGGCATGTGTTGTGGATGCTTGACAGCTTGTGTGAGCAATACCCTATAGCTACATTTCGACCGACAGCTTGTATGAGCAAACCCATTTATGGCTCGAGAGAGAGCATCTATGTAAAGGATATATTAATTTTAATTAATTTTATGCTCAATTTTGATTAATTTTGATTATTTTCGATAGATTTGCACAAATGGCGAAAAACGACTCGGTAGATTTTGCTAGAAGAACAAAACTGAGAAACAATTTTGAAGCATCAAGGAAAACTAATTTTTCAGCCTAATACGGTCAAAATTATGTGCATTAATTCATAATATAATTAATTTTAATTTTAGTCCAATTTAATTTAGGTTAAATAAATTATTGTTAATTAATTATGAAAAGGGTCCCAGTTGAGCTGAACCGAAAAAACTAATCCAACCGAGAATTGGGCAGCCCAAAACTGTCTCACATGCTGACCCAATCAGCTTGTTTGGTTGATTATTTGCCTTGCAAAATAGCCCTTGAAGACTCCTTCAAATTGCATTCAAACCCCTCTACTATTTATGTCTTTCTAGATTTGCCCCTACCTTAAAATAACAAGTTTGAAACCTTCAAACTTGCCACATTTCTAGCCGGCCATGAGGGGACTCTATGGCTACTGATTTTTTCTAATTTTAGCAGCCATTTCAACCTATAAATATCCCCTTTTCTGCTCACTTCAAACACATCTCAAACACATTCATTTCTTCACTTCTCTCTCAGTTTTCTCTCTTCATTCCCTTCTATTGTTCTTCATTTTCTTCCCCTATTCCTTTTCCGATTTCACCTATTGAAAAAAAGTCATTCATCCACCATTTGGAGCAGCATTCAAGTCTTCATGGAAGCCTCGGTTCAACAAGAACAAGCGGAGAAGGAGGAGCGGAGCAAATTAGTCAAGCCTCGGAGATACATCGAATTTGATTCTTGTTCCCTATCCTTTTAATTTTGTTGTTATGATGAACATGTCTATGAATATTTGTGATGTTGATAAGTTTAATTTAATTAATATGGATTAAATTTAATTTGTGTTACATTGATTGCATTTTGTCTACTTAATTTATTAAAATTATGTTGGTGTTGTTATAGGCCTTGGTAAGATGTTTGATTAAGTAAAACCACGACTAAGTTATTCTTACATTACAATTGTAAGGTAACTAATGAATTAATTATTTAAACGGCTTGAAATTGTAATTATTTGACACGATACTAAATCAATGCATGTTTAATCATCTAATGTAGCTAAGGGTTAAATTAGCAACAGTATCCAACGATACATTAGCCTTGCATAACTATAACGTGTAGGTTTGTGCAAGTGTACACAGTCGTTATCAAGTAATAAGTAAGTATCAAATTCTTGTCTCCATAGGGATTTTATTTGTGCTAAGTCACTTAATTTGTAAAATTATATTAATAATTTGGTAAATAAAAACACAATATAGTTAAGAAGTGGTGATTAAAATATATTAAACTAAATGCAATGATCCCTAATGTAAATTATCCTAAGTATGCAAACTATATGAATGAAATAGATTTTAGTAAAATTAAACACAATTTGCAACAATTATAACATAAATAAACTAGGATAATTACTTTATTTAAAATCAATTTATTACCAACATGCTTAATAACATTCGGAAAAACATTCCATGGCAACTCAATCTTTCATGAGTTTGGAAACCACATTAGGTCCTTTTAGAATCCTTTACTTAGTAAATACACATTTTACTGATCCTTATTTACTAAAGGTTTCTTATCATTCGTGTAAGGTAACAGGGATGTGTTAGGTTTGAAACAAATTAATCATACAAATCTGAAAACTCTGCAGACAACAAATCTTGGTTAGAGTTGTTATGCAACCTACAATTTAATCGGGTTAGGATCTAAATTGAGCATGCAAATTTCAATTATGCGTCCATTAGCCATCATTTGGTTAGGATCGCTCAGCTAATTCAGGTGCATTTCAATCACGTATGAACGAAATACAGACTTGATTTTAATTGAAAACATGATCGATTGAGTCACAAACATTATAAGCATGAATCAAATAAATATTATTTAATCAAAGCAATCATCTTGGCTTAAATAAAATTAAGCTAACATTGTTGTAAACAAAAACAAAGAACATATGGCAATCCTTTTTAAATTAAATTAAAGAAAAGAAAGATTAAACCCAATTCAGAATGGCTGTCACCTAAGACTCTGACTGACGAGATTCCTTTGTTCCTTTGCTTTGCTCCTTTGCTGATGGTTCTCCAAAGTGGCCGACCAAGGGTTCCTTCAGAGGCTTAATTGCTAAAATCTCTACGAAGAGATGATACTAGGCATGGGAATGGGAAAGGCTAAGATAGAATGATGGTTGAGGGATGATTGAAGAATGATTGTGGGATGATTGAAGAATGAATGAGAGGGTCTTATTTAGAAGTGAGGAGAGGGGGATAGTTTACTAAAAATAGGAGTTTTTGTAACACCCCGAACCCGAGACCGACACCGGAGTCGAACACGAGGTGTTAACAGACTTTAAACCCCTTATAAAAAAAGTATTTCCCAGACACTGCCAATCTGCGTACTAGTCGCTTTAAAAATCATATCTTGAGTTTCACAACTCAAAAATCAGTTTCGTTATTTTTACCTGAAACTAGACTAATATTCCCATCTACATATTTTTTTCTAGAATTTTTGGTCGGGCCAATTAGTACAGTTTATTAGTCAAAGTCTCCCATGTTACAGGGATCGACTACACTGACCTTTGCGCAATACGACTTGGATATCTCCCTGTACAGGGCTTCAATACTGATGACGTTTGTTTCGATAGAAACTACACTCAAAGAGGAATCTATACATATATGGCTCGACTCATAATTGTCTCTGGTTAATTTATAATGAATTTCCAAAGTCGGAACAGGGAATCCAGAAACCGTTCTGGCCCTGTCTCACGAGAACCTGAATATCTCTCAACATACTGTCCATATGATTGTTTCGTTACTTTCCTATGAAAATAGATTCATCAAGGTTGGTTCACATAATTTATTCACTATTTAATTCCATTCCTACTATTTTTAGTGATTTTCCAAATCTACATCACTGCTGCTGTCAGCATCTGCCTTTAAGGTAGACTTTACCTATTTCATGGTTTCCATGATTCAACTAGCCCTTTTTGCATAAATAGCACAATTTACGATAATGATTAACCATTCCCATGGCCAATCCTTGTCAAGCATATCCACACCAAATGATTATAACATTATACTCAAACACATATAAGCCATTTTCGCATGGCTATCCAAAATTATACAAGTCCAAAGGGTCCACGACCCACAACAAACGGGTAGTCCTATACATGCCATTTCGAAGTTCAACCAAAATTGTACCAAAAGGGGGCTTTGATAGTGTGGGCGACTTCGACTTCAAAATCCCGAGTCCGATAGCTGGAGAACCAAAATCTATAAAATAGAGGATCAAAGAAATGGAGTAAGCAATTTATGCTTAGTAAGTTTTGAGCAAGGAATTCCAGCACAACAAAAGTATAGCATTCATGTAGCTAAACGGATAATTTCATATGCACAATTTTTCAATATCATACTTGCTTCACATTACCAACCCTTATGTACATACACAAAAGATCAACTTAGCCAAAGGCCGGTAGCTCGTTTATCAACTGAGCGAATACTTATTTGTAAGGGCTCAACTAAATTCAAGCACATACGAAACATACCTCAATGTTGGGATGTTTCTAGAGTATTTACTGAAATTTTTACAGCAAGATCATTCATTCCCAAATCACGTACCTTCGGAATTTAACCGGATATAGCTACTCGTTCAAATGCCTTCGGGACATAGCCCGGTTATAGTAACTCGCACAAATGCCTTCGGGACTTAACCCGGATTTAGTAACTCGCACAAATGCCTTCGGGCTTAGCCCGAAATTATTATCTCGCACAAATGCCTTCGGATCTTAGTCCGGATATGGTCACTTAGCACAAAGCCTTCGGGACTTAGCCCGGACATCATTCAAATAACCATGCACATTTAACAATAAATCATGGCACATTCGTATTTCATTTTCGTTAGCAAAACTCAAACACAAGACACTTATCATTCTTGTAATTTCGGCTCAGTAGCCACACACAAAGAGCATGATTTTGATTTGCTTAAAACATGATCTAATCAAATCTTAATTTAAGCTCTCTTACTCAAGAACTTACCTCGGGTGTTGTCGAACGATTCCGATGGCTATTCGACCACTTTTTCCTTCCCTTTATCGGATTTAGTTCCCCTTTGCTCTTGAGCTTAATTAAACAAATAAATTGATTTAATCATTTGAGCATCGAAAAGAGGAACACAAGGCACCTAGCCCATATTTATACATTAGACATTAAAGTCACATGTACGGAATCAAGAATCAAACTCAACATTTTAGCTAATTTTTTTCCCCCTTGGCCGAATATGCATGTCTATTTTGGGGCCGATTTCAACACTTAATACATTCTACAAGTATGGTCAGTTGTATTGACTAAACACCCTTTTGTTTCAAGTTCAAAACTTGGCTAATACACACATATATACACTAGTAAAGCATCCTCTCCCTTTCCATCAATTTAACACATGCATTACTCATTAATATACAAAAAATTATATTCGGCCTTAGCACACAACTTGCTAGCCGATTCTTCTCCATATAGCAACCAATGCACATATGTGCTCACTCAAAAATGCTAAAAAGAAGATTCAAGAATCATCAATCCACCATCACATGCATCATTACAAAGCTTTACACTTAGCATGCAAATGACATCAACACAAATCCACCTTAGCCGAACTTAACTCATCTTCATGCCTCATCACCACAACATCAAACATCAACCAAGAATGATGCATCCATGGCCGAGTGTCATTTCCATCACATAGCAAGATTTAGACCATGGGCTAGGTAGAACTCAAGCTAACAACTAAAACATGCATGCATCTCATGGAACATCATCAAACATACCTTAGCCTAGCTACATGCATGGCCGAACCTCTTCAACCTTTCTTCTTCCTTCCTCCTTAAAATTTTTGGCCAAGGATGAACCAAAGGATGAGCACTTTTTTTTTATTTTTCTTTCTAGTTTCGGCAAAATGGGGGGGGGGGGAAGAAACAACCACACACTTTTTTTGTTTTCATCATATTCCCTTTAATTATTTAATTTCCATGCTCATTATTTTATTTTTTTCCACCCATGATGCACCAACCCAACATGTCTATGACATGTCTTGCCCATCACACTTGGTCTACCATGCTTGTCATGGCCGGCCACTACTAGTTAGGGGGGAATTTGACATGCAAGTCCCCCCTTTTTCCACATGCACTAATAGGTCCTTATGCATTGACCTATCACATTTTAAAATTTTCTCACATAAGTCCTATTTGATGAAATTCACTTACAATTAACAAAATTCAAACACGAAATTTTCACACATTCATAATTACATATTCTAGACAATAAATATCACATTCAAACATTTCGGTGACTCGGTTTAGCGGTCCCGAAACCACTTCCCGACTAGGGTCAATTTTGGGCTGTCACAACTCTCCCCCACTTAAGAAATTTTCGTCCCCAAAAATCTTACCGGTAAATAGGTTTGGGTATCGTTCTTTCATCGAGCTATCGGTTTCCCAAGTAGCTTCCTCGATCCCGTGTTTGAGCCATAACACCTTCACTAACGGAACCCTTTTGTTTCGCAACTCCTTCACTTCACGAGCTAGGATACGCATCGGTTCTTCTTCATAACTCATATCGGCTTGAATTTCAACCTCTGATGGGCTAATTATGTGCGATGGATCAGATCGATAGCGTCGAAGCATCGAAACATCAAAGACGTCGTGAATCTTTTCAAGCTCAGGGGGCAAAATCAATCTATACGCAACCGGACCAACTCGTTCAGAGATTTCGTACGGCCCAATGAATCTCGGGCTCAACTTGCCCTTACGGCCAAACCTGAGTACCTTTTTCCAAGGCGAAACTTTAAGGAACACTTTATCTCCCACCTGATATTCAATGTCCTTTCGTTTCAAATCCGCATACGATTTCTGACGATCTGTGGCTACCTTCAGACTTTCACGGATTACCTTTACTTTCTGTTCGACATCTTTAATCAAATCAACTCCGAAAATTTTACTTTCACCGAGCTCGGTCCAAAATAATGGTGTACGGCATTTACGACCGTACAAAGCCTCATAAGGTGCCATCTTAATACTTGATTGAAAACTATTGTTGTAAACGAATTCAATCAAAGGTAAATACCGTTCCCATGAACTACTGAACTCGAGGATGCAACATCTCAACATATCCTCAAGTATCTGAATTATCCGCTCAGATTGACCATCGGTTTGGGGATGAAAAGCAGTGCTAAAATGCAGCTTGGTACCCAAAGCTTCTTGCAATTTCCTCCAAAATCGCGAGGTGAATCTCGGATCTCTATCCGACACGATAGAAATAGGTACCCCGTGTAATCTCACAATCTGAGAAACATACAATTCGGCTAGTTTATCCAATGAAAAATCTGTACGCACGGGGATAAAGTGTGCCGACATAGTCAGTCTATCAACAACAACCCAAATCGCATCCTTCTTACTTGCTGACAATGGCAGTCCGGACACAAAGTCCATTGTGACTCGATCCCATTTCTACTCGGGTATCATGATCGGCTGAAGTAATCCTGAAGGCACTTGATGTTCCGCTTTCATTTGTTGACATATTAAACATCTCGAAACAAAGTCGGAGATGTCTCGTTTCATACCATGCCACCAAAACCAACGTTTCAAATCGTTGTACATTTTTGTACTCCCCGGGTGAATTGACATTCAGCTACAATGGGCTTCGTTCAGAATCATCGAAATGAGTTCCGAATTCCTTGGAACACACAAACGACTTCTGAACCTCAAACAATCATCATCATCAATTTGAAACCCCGATTCCTTGTTCGGAGCACACTCAGCCCGTTTTGCAACCAATTCATCATCAACTTTCTGGGCTTCACGAATTTGATGAATCAATAATGGTTTGGCTTTTAATTCAGCTACTAACACATTTTCGGGTAGAACAGACAAGTGCACATTCATCGCTCGTAAAGCAAACAATGATTTCCGGCTTAAGGCGTCCGCAACCACATTAGCCTTTCCCGGGTGGTAATCAATGACAAGCTCGTAATCTTTCAACAACTCAAGCCAACGTCTTTGTCGCAGATTTAAGTCTCTTTGAGTCATCAAATATTTGAGACTTTTGTGATCCAAAAATACATGGCACTTTTCACCAAATAAGTAATGTCGCCATATTTTTAAAGCAAATACGATGGCAGCTAGTTCAAGATCATGGGTCGGATAATTTTTCTCATGTGGCTTTAATTGTCTCGACGCATAGGCCACCACTCGACCTTCTTGCATCAATACGCAACCCAACCCAAGTAGGGATGCGTCACTATAAATGACAAACTCTTTGCCTGATTCGGGTTGCACTAAAATTAGAGCTTCAGTCAAATAAGTTTTTAGTTGATCAAAACTTTTCTGACATTTCTCCGTCCATTCGAACTTAACATCCTTTTGAAGTAGCTTCGTCATTGGTGTGGCTATCATCGAGAAACCTTTGACAAATCGTCGGTAATAACCGGCGAGCCCCAGGAAGCTCCGAACTTCGGTAATATTTCTTGGAGGCTTCCAGTTAAGTATGGCTGAAATTTTGCTCGGGTCAACTCGAATACCCAATGCGGATACCACATGACCCAAGAAGCTAACCTCTCTTAACCAGAACTCACACTTACTGAACTTAGCATATAACTGCTTATCCCGCAAAATTTGCAACACTAGCCTCAGATGCTCGCATGTTCGGTCTCATCTCTTGAATAGACCAAGATGTCATCAATGAACACAACTACGAACCGATCCAAATATGGTTTGAAGATCTAATTCATCAAATCCATAAATACCGCAGGGCATTAGTGAGCCCAAACGGCATCACTAAGATTCGTAGTGACCATATCTCGTTCTGAAGGCAGTTTTGGGTATGTCCGAATCTCGAATTCGCAACTGATATAGCCCGATCTCAATTCTATTTTGAGAACACTAGGCTCCCTTCAGTTGGTCGAACAAATCATCGATACGCGGCAACAGATATTTGTTCTTTATGTCACTTTATTCAGCTGACGATAGTCAATGCACAACCTCATGGTTCCGTCTTTCTTTTCACGAACAATACTGGTGCACCCCAAGGTGAGAAACTTGGTCGAGCAAAACCTCTATCCGTCAATTCTTGCAACTGAGCTTTCAACTCTTTTAACTCGGTTGGTGCCATACGATACGGAGTCATCAAAATCGGCGTAGTCCCAGGTACAAGCTCAATACCAAACTCTATCTCCAGAACAGGTGGTAAACCCGGTAATTCTTCAGGAAAAACATCCGGGTATTCACAAACCACCGGCACAGATTCGGGTTTCTTTTCTAATTCTTTGTCATCAAGTACATACGCAAGGTATGCTTCGCACCCTTTTCTTACATATTTCTAGGCCAACATTGAGGATATTACAGCTGGCAACCCATCCAAGTCCGTAGACTCAACTCGGATTACTTCGTTATTTGCACACCTCAATTCAATAGTCTTGCTTTTGCAATTTACAACCGCATCATGCACGGTCAACCAATCCAACCGAGAATAACATCAAATTCATTAAACGGCAAAAGCATCAAGTCCGCCGGAAAATAGGAACTCGAATTACTAGGGGACATTTCTTACACACTTTGTCGACAAGCACGTAACGACCCAAGGGATTTGACACCCGTATTACGAACTCAGTAGACTCAATAGGTAAAGTCTTACTGGATGCTAAGGTTTCACATATGTAAGAATGAGTAGAACCGGGGTCAATCAAAGCAATTACATTAGTATCAAAGAGAGTAAAAGTACCGGTAATAACATCAGGCGAAGAAGCATCCTCGCGGGCACGTATAGCATAAGCTCTAGCAGGCGCACGAGCCTCGGATCTGGTCGTAGCATCTCTAGATCCTCTCTGACCACCACTAGCATTGCCCGTATTTCCAGATGGTCTACCTCGAGTAGTGGTAGCACCCGGTTTCCCACTCTGATTTACATTCTGTTCAGACAACCTCGGGCAATCTTTAATGAAGTGGTCAACTGATCCGCACTTGTAACAGGAGCGGTCAGGGAATCTACAGCTCCCCGAATGCCATTTACCGCAATATCGACATTTCGTTCTATCTCGACGTTCATTCCCAACACTGGCGACCGAAGTGCCTCGTGTACCCACAGGGGGTCGATCACGATCTCGTCTAAAAAGGCCTGAAGTGCCTCTAAACTGGCCCGCATCATCTCGAAATTTCTTTGATGCCTGTTGAAGAGACTTTCCCGAGGATCTTTTACGAAACTCTCCAGTTCCCACATCAACTTTTGTTTTTCTTTTCTAAGCTCTTCGCTTTACAAGCTCGCTCGACAAGTACTACGAACTCTCGTATTTCAAGAACGCCAACGAACATTTTTATATCTTCATTCAGCCCATCCTCGAAGCATTTACACATAATAGCCTCGGACGAAACACATTCCCGAGCGTATCTACTAAGTCTAACAAATTTTCGCTCGTAATCAGTAACTGACATATAACCTTGCTTAAGCTCAAGAAATTCCTTCCGTTTTTGATCAACAAATCTCTGACTGATATACTTTTTCCGAAACTCAGTTTGGAAAAACTCCCAAGTTACTTGCTCTCGGGGCACAACAGAAGTCAGAGTACTCCACCAATAGTAGGCAGAATCGCGTAGCAAGGAGATAGTACACTTTAGGCATTCATCGGGTGCACAAGATAGCTCATCGAGTACCCGGATAGTGTTGTCCAACCAAAATTCAGCTTGCTCGGCATCGTCGCTATCCGTAGCCTTAAATTCAGTAGCCCCATGTTTTCGGATTCTGTCAACTGGGGGCTTATTTGACCTTATTTGGTCAGTTACCGGAGGTATTGTAGGTGCGGGGGTTGTATTAGTCGGGAATGGAGGTTGTGGAACAGCCGTATTAGTTCGAATGTATTGGTTGAACCAATCATTCATCACGCTATAGAAAGCTTGTCTAGCTTCATCGTTCGGGTTACTAGCATTAGGTTGAGAGTCCGCCGGCACTGTCCCTTGTACGGGAGCAGGCGCTACACTCTCAAGATCATCAGCTACCTCTCGGTCGGATCGGGATCCATTACTATAAATAAACACATTTACAATTGTCAGAAATTACCACACTATCAAGTAATCATATAAAATGGCATGTATAGCTAGACCCAACGCATTACGGTAGTCCTAGAATCGACTAAACCGTAGCTCTGATACCAATCAAATGTAACACCCCGAACCCGAGACCGACACCGGAGTCGAACACGAGGTGTTAACAGACTTAACCCTTATAAAAAAGTATTCCCAGACACTGCCAATCTGCGTACTATGCTTTAAAAATCATATCTTGAGTTACAACTCGAAATCAGTTCGTATTTTCCCTGAAACTAGACTCATATCCCATCTAATATTTTTTCTAGAATTTTTGGTCGGGCCAATTAGTACAGTTATTAGTCAAAGTCTCCCATGTTACAGGGATCGACTACACTGACCTTTGCGCAATACACTTGGATATCTCCCTGTACAGGGCTTCAATACTGATGCCGTTTGTTTCATAGAAACTAACTCAAAGAGGAATCTATACATATATGGCTGACTCTAATTGTCTCTGGTTAATTTATAATGAATTTCCAAAGTCGGAACAGGGAATCCAGAAACCGTTCTGGCCCTGTCTCACGAGAACCTGAATATCTCTCAACATACTTCATATGATTGTTTGTTACTTTCTATGAAAATAGATTCATCAAGGTTGGTTCACATAATTTATTCACTATTTAATTCCATTCCTACTATTTTTAGTGATTTTCCAAATCTACATCATGCTGCTGTCAGCATCTGCCTTTAAGGTAGACTTTACCTATTCATGGTTTCCATGATTCAACTAGCCCTTTTTGCATAAATAGCACAATTTATGATAGTGATTAACCATTCCCATGGCCAATCCTTGTCAAGCATATCCACACCAATGATATAACATTATACTCAAACACATATAAGCCATTTTCGCATGGCTATCCAAAATTATACAAGTCCAAGGGTCCACGACCCACAACAAACGGGTAGTCCTATACATGCATTTCGAAGTTCAACCAAATTGTACCAAAAGGGGGCTTTGATAGTGTGGGCGACTTCGACTTCAAAATCCCGAGTCCGATAGCTGGAGAACCAAAATCTATAAAATAGAGGATCAAGAAACGGAGTAAGCAATTTATGCTTAGTAAGTTTTGAGCAAGGAATTCCAGCACAACAAAAGTAGCATTCATGTAGCTAAACGGATAATTCATATGCACAATTTTCATATCATACTTGCTTCACATTACCAACCCTTATGTACATACACAAAAATCACTTAGCCAAAGGCCGGTAGCTCGTTTATCACTGAGCGAATACTTATTTGTAAGGGCTCAACTAAATTCAAGCACATACGAAACATACCTCAATGTTGGGATGTTTCTAGAGTATTTACTGAAATTTTTACAGCAAGATCATTCATTCCCAAATCACGTACCTTCGGAATTTAACCGGATATAGCTACTCGTTCAAATGCCTTCGGGACATAGCCGGTTATAGTAACTCGCACAAATGCCTTCGGGACTTAACCGGATTTAGTAACTCGCACAAATGCCTTCGGGCTTAGCCCGGAATTAGTATCTCGCACAAATGCCTTCGGATCTTGTCCGGATATGGTCACTTAGCACAAAGCCTTCGGGACTTAGCCGGACATCATTCAAATAACCATGCACATTTAACAATAAATCATGGCACATTCGTATTTCATTTCGTTAGCAAAATCAAACACAAGACACTTATCATTCTTGTAATTTCGGCTCAGTAGCCACACACAAAGAGCATGATTTTGATTTGCTTAAAACATGATCTAATCAAATCTTAATTTAAGCTCTCTTACTCAAGAACTTACCTCGGGTGTTGTCGAACGATTTCCGATGCTATTCGACCACTTTTTCCTTCCCTTTATCGGATTTAGTTCCCCTTTGCTCTTGAGCTTAATTAAACAAATAAATTGATTTAATCATTTGAGCATCGAAAGAGGAACACAAGGCACTTAGCCCATATTTAACATTAGACATAAAGTCACATATGTACGGAATCATGAATCAAACTCAACATTTTAGCTAATTTTTTCCCCCTTGGCCGATATACATGTCTATTTTGGGGCCGATTTCAACACTTAATACATTCTACAAGTAGGTCACTTGTATGACTAAACACCCTTTTGTTTCAAGTTCAAAACTTGGCTAATACACAATATATACACTAGTAAAGCATCTCTCCCTTTCCATCAATTTAACACATGCATTACTCATTAATATACAAAAATTATATTCGGCCTTAGCACACAACTGCTAGCCGATTCTTCTCCATTAGCAACCAATGCACATATGTGCTCACTCAAAAATGCTAAAAAGAAGATTCAAGAATCATCAATCCACCATCACATGCATCATTACAAAGCTTTACACTTAGCATGCAAATGACATCAACACAAATCCACCTTAGCGAAACTTAACTCATCTTCATGCCTCATCACCACAACATCAAACATCAACCAAGAATGATGCATCCATGGCCGAGTGTCATTCCATCAATAGCAAGATTTAGACATGGCTAGGTAGAACTCAAGCTAACAACTAAAAATGCATGCATCTCATGGAACATCACCAACATCCTTAGCCTAGTCACATGCATGCCGAACCTCTTCAACTTTTTCTTCCTTCCTCCTTAAATTTTTTTTGGCCAAGATGAACCAAAGGATGACTTTTTTTTTTTTCATCATACTCCCTTTCATTTTTTTTCCATCTCATTTATTTTATTTTTTCACCATGATGCAGCAACCAACATGTATAATGTCTTGCCATCACACTGTCTACATGCTGTCATGACCGCCACTACTATTGGGGAATTGACATCAAGTCCCCCTTTTCACATGCACTAATAGCCTTCTTTGGCCATCACATTTCAAAATTTCTCACATAATCCTATGATAAATCACAGCAATGACTAAATCAAGCTTGAAATTTCACACATCATAATTACATATCTAGACAAATAAATATCACATCAAAACATTTCGGTGACTCGTTAGCGTCCCGAAACCACTTCCCGACTAGGGTCAATTTTGGCTGTCACAATTTCCAAATTACCCCCCATGCATCACACGTTGCATTTTGCTCAATTTTATTTTATTTCGTTTTTTCTTCTAATTTGTTTTAAAACCATTTAATCCTTATTAGCTGATTTAATGCTCATTTTTAATTTATTTAAGTATTATATTTCATATTTTTAATATATTTAATTTTAAATTTAACCCCTATTTTATATTGTGCTTAATATTATTTAAAATCCATTATTAATATTGTTAAATTTATTGCATATTAATTTAAAATTATCATATAAATATTTAAGTTTCATGTATTATATTCAAATTATTAGTATTATTTATATATCTTTATGTAATTTAAATATTGTACAACAATTTCTTTTATAGTTTCATTTTACAACATATTTTTTTAAATTCTCTTTATTTGTTATGTCTAAGATTTAACCAAATTTTTATACAAATATTTATGTATAATATAAATTATTTATAGTACATAATAATATTTGGATTCCATATATATATTTTACTTATTCTTATAATATATAATTTATTTTTTTAAAACCTACTTATTATATTTACCATTCAACTTTCATATATTAATATATTATTATTATTATATAGGTTTATTCATATTATTACCTATTAATTATATTAATTTGGGTTTTATTTTTGATTTTCTTCTTTAATTCTTACTTAAATTTACTAAATATTATTACCATTTTTAACACTTTAAACTATTTCAAGTTTCAATTATTATTCTTAATTTTTATATATGTTAATTTTGTGTATAACATTGATAATCCCAAATTCTTTTTCTTTTCCAGCTACATTTTTTAGCTATTTAAATTAGTTACTTCTTTTTAATTTTTATATATGTGGTGTTAATATTTGTATTCATTATACCATTTTGGCTTATGATTATCCTTTCGCATCTATACTTTATCATACCATCATTTTTGTTCAAAAGATTACGCTATAATAAGTATTGAAAATCGTTTTATTCAAAGGTTTTATAAAATAATGCAATACTCCCGGAATTCGGGGTCCTTGAAACATTGTGTCCTAACTCATTGGATATGAATTTCGTTATCTCGATCGATAGGTTTCGTTGTAAAATAAAACCAAACTCATGCGTGTCTTGACCTTTGAAGAATCGTGCCTCCTAACTCACAGGGTTTCGATTTCCGCATTGAAACCAAGATGGCAAAAACATTTTTCATTTTCAATACACAAAGTTTAGAAAGGGTTTAAAGGTTAGCTTATGCTCGGGAATTCAAATGTGCATCCTAACTTATGGGATACGAATTTCGTTGCCTTGGGATAAGAAGGGGCGTTTCTAACATATGTCAAATTATACAAATATTTAAAAGATATATCATAAAAAAGGGGTGATCGTTTTTAATATTTTTTTGCATTTTTGACATTCGACTGTTTAAGACAATTAAATAATCCAATTCGGTACCATTTGGGCGTTACGAGGGTGCTAATCCTTCCTCGTAACGTAAACTTGACTCCGAACTTTTTTTTTTCTGAACTCGTAGACCAAAATCATTTTTTAAGGTGATCCGATCACACCTCAGATACCAAGATCGGTGGCGACTCCAAATTTTATTTTAAAGTCGACAAATTTTTGTTGTTCAAAAAGTGGTTTCGACAATGTGTCACCAACGGCCTGGCCCAATAATCCCACACGCCCGGTGGCCCACACGGCTCAGTTCAGCCCAGCCCATGAATCGTTCACGGCCAGCCTCGTGAACAATCACTATCTTTTTGCCAAGTTTGTTTCGCCAAAGTTATGTTTAACACTGTTTCGATCTTTAGAAAACACTCCTGAGACACTCAAGACTATCAAATTACAGTATCACACATATTGACACCTCAATCAACAACCAATTAACTAAAAAAAAAACATACTCTAACACCTTATTAATCTTACTTACGAAAACCAGAAGCTCTTAAAGGCACCAGCAAACCTCGCTCCAGAATTTTGCTTCATCAAATTAACAAAAGATCCGCAATACCACTTAAAAATCGAATTTAAAACACCTTATTAGTCGAAAAAACAATGATTATCAGAACAATAAATGCATTCAATAAGCATAATATACCGACAACAACTCCGTCCTAATCTCCCCTCAGCACAACACAAACCGCTCACTACTTCGCCCCCATAAGTAAACAATCTTCCTAATAAGAATCATTAACAACAAACGAAACCACTACTTACCAATAACGCAAAAGCACAATGGAGAAGACAAGTTGCGGCATGTAAGAGAGTTTAGAGAAAGACTGGATTAATGGAGAAGCCAAAGCAGTAGAAGAAGGAAGTTTTTCAGCAAGAAAGCGACAAAAAATAAAAGGAGAAGAAAAGAAAAATAGAAGAGCAAATCAGCAGCAGTGAAGCAGAAAAAGAACGGCAGAGAAAATGGATTCAAAATGTCAAAAAATGTAGAAAGGCCGAAATTTGGGAAAAGTATGAGAAGCTGAAATTTGAAAAAAAAATAACAAGAAAATAAAAATAAAATCCCATAATCTCCTCCTAAAAATCGGCCACCACTTTTCTCAACAATAGAATTTGAAAACCACTCAAACATTTCAGTGTTTCGGTTAAACCAAAACACCTACATGACACAAGCAGCAAAATAAGTCCTTTGTTTGCACAAAGACTCAAACTCCAAACCTCCTGCCCATTTACACTCCAATTAGCCACTGGACCAGCTGACCAATTCTAACATATTTCTTTTTTTATTGGTGTGTTTACTTTCTTGTCTCACCTCCCCCAGACACTTACCACTAAACAACAATGTGTCACAAACACACAAAATAATATAAGAGATTTTGGGGCGTACTATTTTGGTTGTTTTTTATGTCTAATTGGTCGTTGATATTGTACTGTTGATTGTAGCTTGACATGGAATTGGGTGAGAAATATGGCTTTAAATGGCCTATTTTCATCCACACGGCAAGCACGAGTGTGTGTCTCAACCGTGTGTGACATACGGCCAGGTGACACGGTCGTGTGTATTCGTATCTTAAATTTGCACAAAATGAATGCTCACATGGTATAGCAGACGGGCGTGTGGACGGCTGTGTGACCGAGGTCCAGTATACCACACAGGTATGGACACGGTTAGACACGGCCTGAGACACAGGCGTGTCTCCAAAAGTGTGAGTCAACGGCTTGGCCACACGGCCGTGTGACCCTTTACAATGTTGAAATTTTAAATATTTCTGAATTTTTTTTGGAATTTTTGACTTAGTCCCTATTTGTTTCTAATGCATAAATTGAGCCTCGAGGGTTCGTTAAGGACAATATGTATGTTTTTGATTGGTTTATATATAAATGCTAGAAGAAATGAAATGTTGGTAATTAATTTGTAAACTCTGTAATGCTCCGTAACCTGTTCGACAACGGATTCAGGTTAAGGGTGTTACGCTAGAGCTTCCATTTTCAACCTTATTTGGTTCTCTACTTTTTGACTTTAACCTCAGGATCACCGCTCCATGTAGAGCTTCCATAAACATCTTTCTTTAGAGCAACCATGGAAGAAGACGAAGAAGATGAGAGAATGAAACAGAATGAGAGGAATCCACCTGAGAATTCACTTTCAGCTATTTTAGCCCCCTCACGCACGGTCTTTAACCGTATAAAACAATCCATTGACAACATTTTGTCTCCTATTGAGGAACCAATTAGTTTCTATCCAACCGAACCAGAATTGGATTCCAACCATGTTCATTCAGTCACTAAATTTTCCTAATTTTTCGGTTGGGGCCACAGCTTTGACTTCTTTCAATATACCCACAGATTGTTCCTAATTTCTTGTTTTAAAGGTAACCAGGTGTGATATCACTGATTTGAGGAGTTAGAGTACATGAAGGGTAAGGATGTCCAGAGATGGTGACTAAAGATGTAAAGGTGACCTAGTTAAAAATCGTGATAAGTTCATAGTAACATTGATTTGGATAAGTGCAACGAAAATTTGAGTGAGATGTGAAAGATGATTAGAATTAGAGAGTGAAGAATAGTACTTTTAATGAGTAGTTACATAACGATGAGCGAAGAGAATACTAAAATGTCTTGGATCTTATCATATATTTAACCTAATAAATATAACTACTTTATAAGACTTCAAAAGTTTAATATTGAAATTATATTTTTTCGCATAGGTGGAACTTAGGAATTTAGTGTTAGGATTAAGAAGAAACTGATCTAGCAATTACTGTAAATGAAGACGATAACCTCGAACTTACGAAAAAAAATTATGATATATGAAAACACAGTACTCTGGTGATAGTTGCGAGGCGACACTGGAGATACAAGCAAACAACAACAACAAAGTACACTTAGAAACAGAAAACAATAGAGAATAAAAGAGATTGGTTTATGTATTGCATCCAGAAAAAATTAAACCCATGTATACAAAAGTATGATTTTATAGGCCTTAGCAGGAACTAAGCAAGACTTCAGTAACGATCAACAGTTAACAACTTCTTTAACAACTAACTCCTCCAGGCTATTTTGATATTATTCAACATTCCCATGCTTTCTGATTTCTTTTACCCTCCATGATCAATAACTTTTCTGCCTCTTGAATGGGAAATGACATTTAACCTTGCTCCTCAGCTCAGTGAAAAGCGGTGCAGGTACACTTTTGTAGAATATCAACAATTTGAGCTGTTGTGGCACAAAATTCCCTATAGTTGGTTTTCAGAACCTTTCCCTCACAAGTAAAGGTCTAGGTCTACATGTTTAGTCTTTGCATGCTGAACAGGCTTTAGCAGCCATAGCTACCATACTATGTTGTCACACCATACCTTTGAATGTTGGTTAGCTAATTTCGAGATCATTAACAGCTGATTGTAGCCATTAATGCTGAGGAACATCAACTAGGCTTTAACTTAGCTTCATATGGACGTGAAACAGAACGTGCTTCTTTGCACTCCGACATAGATTAGCCCAAAGAAATGTGCAATAACTGAGTAGACCTCGATATCTATATCACTTCCCCAGTCAGCATAAGAAAAAAATTAGAATACCACAAGTTGAGGGCGACATGACCACCCATAATCAATGGTTCCATGTAATAACAAAGTATACGCTTAACAACAACCCAATGTTCAACACAATGTGCTTGCATAAACTAGCAACTTTAGTAACACTAAAAGAAAATATCAGGTCTTGTGACAAACATACGTAGTGCTCCAACATGCTTCAATAGAGTTGAGGATCCTTAATTTTCCCCTCATATCTTTACAAGCTTTCGTGACGCAACCATAGGTGTGAGAGCTAGATTACAATTTACCATATTTGCCTTTTGCAAAAGTTGAACATTCATTATGGCTCAACCAAGCTCCTTTGCCAACCTTTGTACTTCAATACCACGAAAGTATGCAAGACAACGAGATCTTTCTAGGAGAACTAGCATTGAGTTTTGTACTAGTTGATCCATTGCTGTTGTATTTCCTGTGATCAAAATACTCGCAACATAGACATAAGATATAACAAGATGTCCTTGCTTGAAGACAAATAAGAAAGAGTCTGCCTTTGAGTTTCGAAGCCCAATTGACCAAATAGTCTTTCGCTTGGAGAACTAGTTTCTGGGTGCTTGATGCAACCCTTATAATGCCTGTGCAATTACACACTAAGAATTTCTATTCGGATCTGTTTCTCAAACCTAGAAGCTGTATCATGTATACTTCTTCAAACAAATAGCCCTTAAGAAAGGTATTGTTGATGTCGACTTTACGATTTCTATTCACTTGCCATGCTACTGACGAAAAACATGGTTTGTAAAGGTTTTAACTACGGGCTTAGGTTTCTTTGTAGTCGTGGCCTATAACTTGGGAGAGCCTTTCCAACCAACCTAGCTTGCGCCTTCAGTTGTTCCATTAGCATGTTCTTGACTTTAAAGATCCATTTGCACCTAATCAGAGTTCAATTTGTGCAGAGGCCAAGTGACCAGTACCATTATCTACAATGCTTGATACTCAGCCATGACACATTTTTCCACACAGGTAATTGTAAGGAAGATAAACATCAGGTGGAACTTCTCATCACAACTGCAACTGTAACTTAGGTTTGAAAATGCCTACTTTACTATGAGTCACCATGGAATGAGTGGTGGACACTAGAAGCTAGGAAGGAGAGGAAGTTCATCTTGTGCAATCTTTATATCTCAACACTACCATCTTGAGATAGACCAGCTGGTTGAAATTTGTGCGAGCAGAAGAGCAATGACCAACAGATGGAAGAAGTTGAAAAAACTAACAACATTAGAAAGGAAGACAATCAGAATAACAGCTAACAATAGCAACAAATTAACCGTGAACTGAATGCAGAGAATAAAAGGGAATTCGGTTTATGTATTCATAGAAAAAATTACACTTCCATGTATACAAGTGATTTTATAGACTTAGTAAGAAACTAAGCAAAAACTTCAGTAACTACTCAACAGCTAACAACTTCTTAAGAAACTAACTCTCACTATTTTATATGTTCAACATATATAATTTAAATGGACTAAAGGAATAAGGAAAAGAAATTACAGTAAAAGTATTAGGGAATGTTAAAATAAAGGATAGTATGAACCCTAAGAAATAGAGAACTTTCCGATAATTCTATGAACAATTCCTTATAATGTAGTATGAAATTATATAATAATATAATAGTTAAGGAATTCACATAAAAGTGAGGTGTATAGTTAAATCTGCGCAACTAAGTAATGGAATAAGTAGAAAGTAACTCTAAGTGGAATAGGACTTAAAGCGTAAAACAAGCAACAATTATAGATGAATAATAGCAGGGAAATTATGGATGTGGCTGTAATGTGAAAAGAGATAATTTGGTATTGGGCATGTAAATACGTGAAATATTTGCTGCTAACAAGAATGGACTTGATAGAATGACCAAAGTATGATCAATGACAATAAAATTTGATGCTAGACTAGATGTGAGTGGGATTGAAATGTAATGAGCTAAGCCGAGAGAGATATATAGGATTGGGATATTAGATTGATTCTTATAAAGTCTAAATAAGAGGTAAGAGTTCAAGTACCAGGACTTAAAAAAAAGGGTTAAATGTTTATACATGTAAGACTAAAGAAAATAAGTGAAGACATGACTTAATCAACAACTGAATAAGGATGTGAAGGTTTTATAATTAGATCTGATTAAAAAAGGCAATGTCAAAGGTAAAATTTTGTGCGGTTGTAGGACAAATGATTTAACACCAAATTTAATTGTGGATGGAAACTAAAGGAGGAATCAATTTATATGTGTTTATAAGTAAATGAAGTTATGAAACCCAAGTGGTTTAGACATATAGGTATTGTAATATTATAAGAGAAGGATGAACAATTGGAAAAACAACTTTTTTTAGACGAAAATTACTGTGAAAATAGAAAAGGGATGTCAAAACCTTGTTATACCAGGTGATTATGAGAGGAGAATACTTGATTTAATTCATTATCCAATATATATAGAAAGGAATGTTGAGGGATGTATGCTATGGAAATAAGTATTATTGTATGCTTTGGACTCATTGGAAATTGAAGTTAGAAGTGGTGTCGGTTCATTTGAATCCAATGAAGAATTATGACTCAAGATTTAACCACTATGAGGAATTACAAGATTACTTGGATGAGAAATGTTTCATCATGGACAAAATTATACAAGAAACAATGAGGATATGAAGTTGAATATTTATGCACTAAGTCGACTGAAAGAGGAAAGCTAATAAGACTGAAAGGGGAGGCAAAGAAGTTACAGTATAATGATAACATGATTATGGAAGTTATTTCTCTTGAAGTTGAGGCTATGATGAGTTCCAAAAACCATAGGTCTCTATGAAGCTTAAAGCAAGACAAACTGCGATTACAAGATACTTTGAGTGACAATGTTGTAGGAATAATGTAACAATCCTAACTCGAGTCCATCACTGAACAGCGGTTACAGAGTATTACCAGAGTTTACTGATCAAATAAACAGACATTTCATACGATCTAGCATTCATACCAGAAGACAATCAAATTAAATCATATTGTTGCTTATGTGAGCCCTCGAGACTCAATTACACATTGGAAGTAAGTTGGGACTAAATCGGGTACTAAAATATTTTCAGAAAACATTAAAAAATTTCAAAGGTGCAGGGGACACACGCCCGTGTGGCCAGGCTGTGTGTCTCACGGTCAAGAGATATGCCCGTGTCTCAGCCTGTGTGGGTATTCGAAATAGGGACACACAGCCGTGTCCCAACCCATATCCATACCGTGTAACACTCTGACTTAGGTCACCTGGCAAGTCACACGCTTGTGTGCTAGGCCGTGTTGAGCATACTGACTTGCATAATTATAAAGATACAGGGACACGGCTAAGACATACGCTCGTGTCTCTACCCGTGTGGACAAAA